>NC_092177.1:16049005-16349005 GCF_045791955.1 Oncorhynchus clarkii lewisi
ACAAAGGATTAAGTAACTGTCTACGACAGCTGCATGTGTAGGAAGAAAGCCCTATGAGTCTGGCACATGGAACTACTGGCAGAATAATAGATGTCTGATCGTGATTGGTTCCATACCTCTATCTGTCTCTTGGCCTCCGCCAGGCTCTCTGTAGCCTTCCTCAGTCTCTGGCCCTCGGCTTCCAGTAGCACCAGTCTCTGCTCAGCCTCCCAGGATTTCCTGCTCTGTTCCCCCAGCTTGGAGCGCAGGTCCTGGGCTACAGACGCCTGCCTGTCAGCCTGCTCCAGGGCCTGCTGGAGCTCAGAGGCCAGGCGCTCCACGTCAGGCCCAGGGAACACACACACGTCTTTTTCCACTGACTTTTCCTTCTCTTCTCCATACTTTGTTTTTGTCAGTTTCTCTTCTTCAGTGGCTGGGTTGGGGTCTTCTATCTCTTTCTGGTTAATGTCTGCCTTCCCAAGATCTTCTTCCTTGTCATTTTTTACATGTTTTATCACTCTTTCTCTCCCGATCTCCTTCTCACCTTCTTCTTCTCTCTTTTTAGGTTTCAGAACCTGATCATCTAGTTGCACCTCTCTCGCTTCAGGATGGAGCAACTCTGCCCCAACTCCAGCTTCTCTTTGGGTTCTGATGATGTTGACTCCCCTCTCACTGTCCAACCCTCTCCGGGCAGTACCCTCCCCTTCTCCTCTTGAGGATTCAGAACCTTGGACTCCCCTCTCTCCCCTCTCCTCATTCTCTCCCCTCTCCTCCTTCTCTCCCCTCTCCTCCTTCTCTCCTTTCTCACGTTCTTCCTCAATACTTTGATGCTTTGTCAACAGCATTTCCAGGCACTTTTTTAAAGTGGCATTTTCGTTAATGACGTTCTGAAACTGAGAGTGAAGAGGAAGGTAGACAATGACAAGAACAGTTCATGTGTCAGACAACACAAGGACATGTCAGATGACACAGTGAGGTTGAAACTAGATACATGTCAGACAACACAGTGAGGTTGAAACTAGATACATGTCAGACAACACAGTGAGGTCACATCTAGATACATGTCAGACAACACAGTGAGGTCACATCTAGATACATGTCAGATGACACAGTGAGGTCACATCTAGATACATGTCAGACAACACAGTGAGGTCACATCTAGATACATGTCAGACAACACAGTGAAGTCACATCTAGATACATGTCAGATGACACAGTGAGGTTGAAACTAGATACATGTCAGACGACACAGTGAGGTTGAAACTAGATATATGTCAGACAACACAGTGAGGTTGAAACTAGATACATGTCAGACAACACAGTGAGGTCACATCTAGATACATGTCAGACGACACAGTGAGTTCACATCTAGATACATGTCAGACGACACAGTGAGGTCACATCCAGATACATGTCAGATGACACAGTGAGGTCACATCTAGATACATGTCAGACAACACAGTGAGGTCACATCCAGATACATGTCAGACAACACAGTGAGGTCACATTCAGATACATGTCAGTATAACGGTTTAGTGAACCACACCCCCGTGATGAGTAACGTTCTCTTAGACCTGAAGAATTTGTTTGCCTCCTAGGCTTTAGCTCAGAGGTTTAACACAGACTTGTCCAAACCTAGTCGGTCACATCAGCTCACCTCTCTTAGTGTATTCTGATGTTCTGCCTCCAGACAGGCCAGCTCCTCCCTCACCTCCGGCAAATCAGCTTGCTGCAAAATCTAGCAGACAGTTGGATCCTCCAATAGCAGTACCCTTAACCTGGACACTAATACATGTACTTGGCAAGCCAAAAGGTTCCCTGTGTAGCGTCTCATTCTTCTCAAGGTTCATTTTCCTTGCTACTGTTGCCTTTGCCTGCTCTCTGGAGGTTTCCTCTAGACTCATTCTATTTTTATTGATTGATTGACACTTACCCTCTGACCCCTGACCTCCTGTTCAGACTGCAGGTCCTCCAGACGTCTCCTCAGCTCGGCATTCTCATTTTCAGCTCCCAGAAGTCTCAGTGACGAAGCCTCACCCACCTCCACACTCAGAGGCTTCAGATCTGACAGGGGGGAGAGATATATAATTGCATTGCTTTGGCAACAGTGGTACCCATTCATGCCATTCAAGTTTATTTGAATTTGAATTAGAGAGGAGGGGTAGTTGACAATAATCAAACAATTTAACTGAAAAGACACAACAGACAGGCAGACTGACTGACCAATATCTTCTCTTAGCTCCTCTCTTAGCCCAGCCTCCTCGTCAGACTCCACCTCTGATTGGTGGAAATGTCGAGCCGCTGTCATCGTGCCTGTATTGTTGTTGTTGTGTCTAAGCACCTGTCTAAGCTCCGCCTCCAGGCCCATGTTAATCTCTAACAGCTCATCGACCCTCTGCCTCTCAGTGTCCTGCTCCTACACACACACACACACACACCAGCAAATGAGGGAAATGTCTATGTGAGTCCAACCAGCAGATGCCAAATTCCTTACTTGTGATTCACAAACATGTTTGGTTAACACACACACACACATTACCACATACACATTACCACCATTACCTACCCCTTCCAGGTCTATGAGTCTCTGTCGCAGCAGCAGATTGTCCCTCTCCAGCTCCCGTAGGCTGGAGCAGCGTTGCCGTGTGTCTGCCAGCTGCTCCTCCAGCAGGACTCGGGTCTCCTGCAGCGCCACACACAGCTGCTGCTGCTCCTACAGGGGGTTCCACACAGGGACAGGGGACAGAGACACAGAGAGAGACAGAGAGACACAAGGACAGAGACACAAAGAAAGACAGGGGATGGAGACAGAGAGAGAGAGACAAAGACAGAGACACAAACAAAGACATGGGATAGAGGCAGAGAGAGACAAGGACAGAGACACAGAGAGAGACGGGCATGGAGACAGAGACAGGGACAGGGGATAGAGACAGAGACAGAGACAGGAACAGAGACAGAGAGAGAGACAAAGACAGAGACACAAAGAAAGACAAGGGATAGAGACAGAGAGAGAGACATATTGTAGAGAGGGGAACATCAGGTCCTAACAGCCTGGTACTCAGCGCTCCATCAGGTCGTAATGGCCTGGTACTCCATCAGGTCCTAATGGCCTGGTATTCAGGGCTCTAGTGCCCCTCCATCAGGTCCTAATGGCCTGGTATTCAGGGCTCTAGTGTCCCTCCATCAGGTCCTAACGGCCTGGTACTCAGCGCTCCATCAGGTCCTAATATAGACTGGTAATCAGGGCTCTATTGTCCCTCCATCAGGTCCTAATGGCCTGATACTCAGGGCTCTCTATTGTCCCTCCATCAGGTCCTAACGGCCTGGTACTCAGCGCTCCATAAGCGCTCCATCACCTGTCGGGCAGCGAGAGCATGCTCCTCAAACAGGAATATCACCTTTCGGGCAGCGAGAGCATGCTCCTCAAACAGGAATATCACCTGTCAGACAGTGAGAGCATGCTCCTCTAACAGCAATATCACCTGTCAGACAGTGAGAGCATGCTCCTCAAACAGGAATATCACCTGTCAGACAGTGAGAGCATGCTCCTCAAACAGCAATATCACCTGTCAGGCAGCGAGAGCATGCTCCTCAAACAGGAATATCACCTGCCGGGAAGCGAGAGTATGCTCCTCAAACAGGAATATCATCTGTCAGACAGTGAGAGCATGCTCCTCAAACAGGAATATCACCTGTCGGGAAGCGAGAGCATGCTCCTCAAACAGGAATATCACCTGTCAGACAGTGAGAGCATGCTCCTCAAACAGGAATATCACCTGTCAGGCAGCGAGAGCATGCTCCTCAAACAGGAATATCACCTGTAAGCGAGAGTATGCTCCTCAAACAGGAATATCACCTGTCAGACATTGAGAGCATGCTCCTCAAACAGGAATATCACCTGTCAGACAGTGAGAGCATGCTCCTCAAACAGGAATATCACCTGTCAGACAGTGAGAGCATGCTCCTCAAACAGGAATATCACCTGTCAGACAGTGAGAGCATGCTCCTCAAACAGGAATATCACCTGTCAGACAGTGAGAGCATGCTCCTCTAACAGGAATATCACCTGTCAGACAGTGAGAGCATGCTCCTCTAACAGGAATATCACCTGTCAGACAGTGAGAGCATGCTCCTCTAACAGGAATATCACCTGTCAGACAGTGAGAGCATGCTCCTCTAACAAGAATATCACCTGTCAGACAGTGAGAGCATGCTCCTCTAACAGGAATATCACCTGTCAGACAGTGAGAGCATGCTCCTCAAACAGGAATATCACCTGTCAGACAGTGAGAGCATGCTCCTCTAACAGGAATATCACCTGTCAGACAGTGAGAGCATGCTCCTCAAACAGGAATATCACCTGTCAGACAGTGAGAGCATGCTCCTCTAACAGGAATATCACCTGTCAGACAGTGAGAGCATGCTCCTCTAACAGGAATATCACCTGTCAGACAGTGAGAGCATGCTCCTCAAACAGGAATATCACCTGTCAGACAGTGAGAGCATGCTCCTCAAACAGGAATATCACCTGTCAGACAGTGAGAGCATGCTCCTCAAACAGCAATATCACCTGTCAGACAGCGAGAGCATGCTCCTCAAACAGGAATATCACCTGTCAGACAGTGAGAGCATGCTCCTCAAACAGCAATATCACCTGTCAGACAGCGAGAGCATGCTCCTCAAACAGGAATATCACCTGTCAGACAGTGAGAGCATGCTCCTCTAACAGGAATATCACCTGTCAGACAGTGAGAGCATGCTCCTCAAACAGGAATATCACCTGTCAGACAGTGAGAGCATGCTCCTCTAACAGGAATATCACCTGTCAGACAGTGAGAGCATGCTCCTCTAACAGGAATATCACCTGTCAGACAGTGAGAGCATGCTCCTCAAACAGGAATATCACCTGTCAGACAGTGAGAGCATGCTCCTCTAACAGGAATATCACCTGTCAGACAGTGAGAGCATGCTCCTCAAACAGGAATATCACCTGTCAGACAGTGAGAACATGCTCCTCTAACAGGAATATCACCTGTCAGACAGTGAGAGCATGCTCCTCTAACAGGAATATCACCTGTCAGACAGTGAGAGCATGCTCCTCAAACAGGAATATCACCTGTCAGACAGTGAGAGCATGCTCCTCTAACAGGAATAT
This sequence comes from Oncorhynchus clarkii lewisi, assembly GCF_045791955.1. NCBI lineage: Eukaryota > Metazoa > Chordata > Actinopteri > Salmoniformes > Salmonidae > Oncorhynchus > Oncorhynchus clarkii. The sequence goes on from NC_092177.1 coordinate 16,054,140, forward strand.
CACCTGTCAGACAGTGAGAGCATGCTCCTCAAACAGGAATATCACCTGTCAGACAGTGAGAGCATGCTCCTCTAACAGGAATATCACCTGTCAGACAGTGAGAGCATGCTCCTCAAACAGGAATATCACCTGTCAGACAGTGAGAGCATGCTCCTCTAACAGGAATATCACCTGTCAGACAGTGAGAGCATGCTCCTCAAACAGGAATATCACCTGTCAGACAGTGAGAGCATGCTCCTCAAACAGGAATATCACCTGTCAGACAGTGAGAGCATGCTCCTCTAACAGGAATATCACCTGTCAGACAGTGAGAGCATGCTCCTCAAACAGGAATATCACCTGTCAGACAGTGAGAGCATGCTCCTCAAACAGGAATATCACCTGTCAGACAGTGAGAGCATGCTCCTCTAACAGGATTATCACCTGTCAGACAGTGAGAGCATGCTCCTCTAACAGGAATATCACCTGTCAGACAGTGAGAGCATGCTCCTCTAACAGGAATATCACCTGTCAGACAGTGAGAGCATGCTCCTCTAACAGGAATATCACCTGTCAGACAGTGAGAGCATGCTCCTCTAACAGGAATATCACCTGTCAGACAGTGAGAGCATGCTCCTCAAACAGGAATATCACCTGTCAGACAGTGAGAGCATGCCCCTCTAACAGGAATATCACCTGTCAGACAGTGAGAGCATGCTCCTCAAACAGGAATATCACCTGTCAGACAGTGAGAGCATGCTCCTCTAACAGGAATATCACCTGTCAGACAGTGAGAGCATGCTCCTCAAACAGGAATATCACCTGTCAGACAGTGAGAGCATGCTCCTCTAACAGGAATATCACCTATCAGACAGTGAGAGCATGCTCCTCTAACAGGAATATCACCTGTCAGACAGTGAGAGCATGCTCCTCTAACAGGAATATCACCTGTCAGACAGTGAGAGCATGCTCCTCTAACAGGAATATCACCTGTCAGACAGTGAGAGCATGCTCCTCTAACAGGAATATCACCTGTCAGACAGTGAGAGCATGCTCCTCTAACAGGAATATCACCTGTCAGACAGTGAGAGCATGCTCCTCTTACAGGAATATCACCTGTCAGACAGTGAGAGCATGCTCCTCTAACAGGAATATCACCTGTCAGACAGTGAGAGCATGCTCCTCTAACAGGAATATCACCTGTCAGACAGTGAGAACATGCTCCTCTAACAGGAATATCACCTGTCAGACAGTGAGAACATGCTCCTCTAACAGGAATATCACCTGTCAGACAGTGAGAACATGCTCCTCTAACTGTGGTTGATGCGTGGAGTGAAATAAGTGTTTGTATTTATTTCTCAACTGCTCATATTAAGCACAGCTCCGTTATAAAACCTAGGTATCCTACAAAATGGACCGGTGGGGAAAGTGCGTGGCCTCCATTCCCTACTCGAGTGCATTCAGATAACGTCTTTTCCCCTGCCCCTGTTCCTACGAATCCTACCTAGTTGATAACTAGATTTAATTGAGAATAGTCTGATGGGTGAAAATATGATCTCTTGATGAGAAAACATCTGTGCAGCCTGAGGCAAGGACAGAGCTCAAGTTGTTTTTGTGACTTTCTCAAATCATCAACAGTCTATAGTGGCATCATGCAGCCCATATATGTTTTGATTTCTAAGACATTCTAAGATGTGTTTCATTCACAACTGAAGTTGCCAAATAGTTCTAAATCTAGCATTAAAGGGCCTGTTTCAAATTATCACTTTTATGCTCAACATTGCCACTTCATATGCACACTCTCACTCCAGAATAATATCCTGTCTATTTTATTCAGCTAAGTTCAATTATATTCTTCTTACTATAAAATCATATAAAATTAAATAATTGCACGGGACTTATAAGCATATCTTGTCGGCTAAATGAACAAGCCTACAGCCTATGGCATGGCTCATAGCCAGATAACATAGGCAGACAGTAGGCCAACTCTTATTCTGTTCTTCTGAAATACATTTTCTTTAGACCTGATTAAAATATATAATGGATTTATTGGGATGGTGTATATTAAATTGATTAATTGTACTTTTTAAAATGTAGATGTTCCAAAGGCAGCTTGTCTGGAGGCCTGGAGATGCTTTACACGTTTGTGTTAATTAATCGTTAATTACCGTGAGACCAGCAGACTTTTGCAAGACAATAACCGGCTGACAAAATGTCATGACCGCGACTGCCCCACTAGCACCTATACTACATGTAGAAACTGCAGCAATGTCATGACCGCCACTGCCCCACTAACACCTATACTACCTGTAGAAACTGCAACAATGTCATGACCACCACAGCCCCACTAGCACCTATACTACATGTAGAAACTGTAACAATGTCATGACCGCCACAGCCCCACTAACACCTATACTACATGTAGAAACTGTAACAATGTCATGACCGCCACAGCCCCACTAACACCTATACTACCTGTAGAAACTGTAACAATGTCATGACCGCCACAGCCCCACTAACACCTATACTACATGTAGAAACTGTAACAATGTCATGACCGCCACAGCCCCACTAACACCTATACTACATGTAGAAACTGCAACAATGTCATGACCACCACAGCCCCACTAGCACCTATACTACATGTAGAAACTGTAACAATGTCATGACCGCCACAGCCCCACTAACACCTATACTACATGTAGAAACTGTAACAATGTCATGACCGCCACAGCCCCACTAACACCTATACTACATGTAGAAACTGTAACAATGTCATGACCGCCACAGCCCCACTAACACCTATACTACCTGTAGAAACTGTAACAATGTCATGACCGCCACAGCCCCACTAACACCTATACTACATGTAGAAACTGTAACAATGTCATGACCGCCACAGCCCCACTAACACCTATACTACATGTAGAAACTGTAACAATGTCATGACCGCCACAGCCCCACTAACACCTATACTACATGTAGAAACTGTAACAATGTCATGACCGCCACAGCCCCACTAACACCTATACTACATGTAGAAACTGTAACAATGTCATGACCGCCACAGCCCCACTAACACCTATACTACATGTAGAAACTGCAACAATGTCATGACCGCCACAGCCCCACTAACACCTATACTACCTGTAGAAACTGTAACAATGTCATGACCGCCACAGCCCCACTAACACCTATACTACATGTAGAAACTGTAACAATGTCATGACCGCCACAGCCCCACTAACACCTATACTACATGGTGCCGATACCTTCGGTAGTGTCTCTGTGTACTAAACAGTGTATGGTGTATAGGTGCCGATACCTTCAGTAGTGTCTCTGTGTACTAAACAGTGTGTGGTGTATAGGTGCCGATACCTTCGGTAGTGTCTCTGTGTACTAAACAGTGTGTGGTGTATAGGTGCCGATACCTTCGGTAGTGTCTCTGTGTACTAAACAGTGTGTGGTGTATAGGTGCCGATACCTTCGGTAGTGTCTCTGTGTACTAAACAGTGTGTGGTGTATAGGTGCCGATACCTTCAGTAGTGTCTCTGTGTACTAAACAGTGTGTGGTGTATAGGTGCCGATACCTTCGGTAGTGTCTCTGTGTACTAAACAGTGTGTGGTGTATAGGTGCCGATACCTTCGGTAGTGTCTCTGTGTACTAAACAGTGTGTGGTGTATAGGTGCCGATACTTTCGGTAGTGTCTCTGTGTACTAAACAGTGTGTGGTGTATAGGTGCCGATACTTTCAGTAGGTTCTCTGTGTACTAAACAGTGTGTGGTGTATAGGTGCCGATACCTTCGGTAGTGTCTCTGTGTACTAAACAGTGTGTGGTGTATAGGTGCCGATACCTTTGGTAGTGTCTCTATGTACTAAACAGTGTGTAGTGTATTGGTGGAGATACCTTCAGTAGTGTTTCTGTGTACTAAACAGTGTGTGGTGTATTGGTGGTGTAGGGGATACCTTCAGTAGTGTCTCTGTGTACTAAACAGTGTGTAGTGTATTGGTGGAGATACCTTCAGTAGTGTCTCTGTGTACTAAACAGTGTGTGGTGTATTGGTGGTGTAGGGGATACCAGTAGAGTCTCTGTGTACTAAACAGTGTGTAGTGTATTGGTGAAGATACCTTCAGTAGTGTCTCTGTGTACTAAACAGTGTGCAGTGTATTGGTGGTGTAGGGGATACCTTCAGTAGTGTCTCTGTGTACTAAACAGTGTGTAGTGTATTGGTGGAGATACCTTCAGTAGTGTCTCTGTGTACTAAACAGTGTGTAGTGTATTGGTGGAGATACCTTCAGTTGTGTGCGAGTGACTTCCAGGCTGCGTAGTCTATGAGTGCAGCTCTGTAGTTCTGTCTGCAGCTGCTCAGCTCTGCCTGCACGGTCACGAAGACAGTCCAGCTCGTCACGCAACGCACGCATTCCCCGCACCTCACCTTGAAGACTGCGGTTCTGCCCAACACACACAAGATGGAGGTGAATTCAGAGGAGGACAAAAGTAAAGTTCCGGTACAGTTACTGGTAGTGCTGCTACAGAAAATCTTACCTCTTTCTGAAGTTTCTTCAACTGCTCCTCCATAGTTTGAACTTCCTGCTTGTAATCCAATAGTTGATCTCCTTTGTCTTCCCTATAGAAACAGATGTCATTATTTCGCTAGTATTGTGCTACTAAACCACAGACATCTATTACAAAATAGTCCTCTTCCATTTTAAAAACCTTTAACACACACACACAAACTTGCCTTTGTCTTCCCTAGAAATGGACGACATAGTTCTAACAGTTACCAGACATGCACACAAGGACATGACCGTCTCACACACACACACACACACACACACACACACACACACACACACACACACACACACACACACACACACACACACACACACACACACACACACACACACACACACACACACACACACACACACACGTCTTACAGTTCTTGTTTGAGGAATCGTAGTTTGGCCCTGCTGTCTGCTAGCTGGACAGCCAGACTCTGGGGCAGCTCCTCAGTATGACCACCTGGGAGCGTCATGAGAGACTCAACCTGCTGGACCTCGCTTGTCCAACACAACTCTGCTATCCTCTGAGGGGGGGGGCAAGAGGTGACAGGTAGGTGATAAAATCAGGACCAGGTTCTGTGTGAATCTGTTAGTGTAAGAAACCCTTAGAGCCTTTTAAATCGAGTTTGACACAGTGACACTTTAACTGGGAATACACTCTCCTATAAGAGGCTGAATGGCTGAAAGGCCTGGTTTGTAATTCAATTCCTCTTCTGTTGTTCTGGACATTATTTGTGAGTATGTGTGTGTACCTCCAGGTGTGTGTCTCTCTGTGCCAGCAGGCCTTGGATCTGTCTGGCCATGGAGCCAAACAGCACCTGTAGCTCCACCTCCTCCAGCCCTCCCAGCTCCTCCCACTGCAGAGGCAGCACTGCTCTGGGGTCCTGGGTCACCTGCAGGAGCAACAGTTTCTTACCTCTCTATGGTAATAACGGTATTTGACTGAGCATTCCGGGACAAAATGGCAAACTTGTGGTGAACGTTAATGGTGGATATGGGTAGATGAGTAGGGAACTGAACCGACCTCCTGGATACAGTTGGCAATGGACGTTTGAGTCTCGATGTCCAGCGACTGGATTTGCTGTATGAATGTTTCCTTCCTCTCACACTGTTGCTGACCAACAATGAGTAGTCAGTAAGGTTGGTAAAGTTACAATTGCAGTGTGTGTGTGTGTGTGTGTGTGTGTGTGTGTGTGTGTGTGTGTGTGTGTGTGTGTGTGTGTGTGTGTGTGTGTGTGTGTGTGTGTGTGTGTGTGTGTGTGTGTGTGAGAGAGAGAGACATCACCTGTATCGCACATCCCAGTAAAAGCAGTAGCAATCTCCTCAACTCCTCCACTGCTGCCTCTGCAAGTTACAGCTCTTATGACTATCTTGTTCCCATCACACTCTCATAGACAACATAGAAGGCCAATCAGAGATACTGTACTTTTAACAGGCTCTTTTTACCTGTTAGGGGGTCTTGCCCCAAAATGGCAGTGTTTGGAAGAGGCATCAGAATCAGCTGCTGTAGGTCTTCCTATAGACAGAATGACAGGGTTTGAGCAAAGAGAGAGCTTGAAGGGATAAAAATATTGATTGATTGTAATTTCCCTAACCACATTGCAGTTGATACTCAATCAACATTGAAATGACAAAATCTTCCACTAGCATCCTGTTGGCCAGTTCAGATTAAAATACAAACACAGACAACGTTAGTGGGGAAAGTAGGGCTACTTGTTCACGTCTGTTCTATGTAGCACAATGGCTATATTTGGTTCTCAGACACAAGCCCTGGTAGAGAGAAATGAGGCTGCAGAGTGACCACGTGCTGATGGTGTTTTAAGGTTCCACAACACAAAGCAAAAAGTGAAACCACAAGAAATAAAATGACATAGTAGGACCACCAGACATGACAAAATTCTTGTCATGACAAACAGTCCTGTCAATAAATTGTATCCAAAATATTTCTGAATATTCCCTGAATATTCCTTGAAACTCACTGGTGTCCCTCCCATGATAATCAACTGTTCAGAGGGTTTGAATGACTTAAAAAAGCAGGAACTGAAACAACGAAGACTCATGTTTTTGTGTGTTTAATGCATTGTATCAGACTTAAGTTAATTTCTCAGAGAGATTTGACTGGATGTCTCCCTAGGCTTAAGTCTGGACCTTGTACAGTAAATTGCTCTGACTAAGACATGATTGTGTATCAAACACGACACAAATAACAATACCTGGTAGAAGGCCCTGAGGTGTCGGTTGAGGATGGAGAAGTTCTGGACTCTGAGAATCTGGTCGTCTCTTCCACTGCGGTACAAATGCTCCAGCTTCGGGTTGGGGTCTCTGGGAATGACAGACAGACAGACAGACAGACAGACAGACAGACAGACAGACAGACAGACAGACAGACAGTAAAAATAAAATGTATTTAATTGAATACACATTCATTTAGACATAACATTTGAAGCCTCTGCAAAAGTGTGAACTTACATGATCCTCATGACCTCATTGAGAAAGATCCCATTGGTCAGCCTCAGGTAGCGGTCATGGGAATTCTGGGACGTGTAGTCCACGTCCATGTACTGGTTGTAGAGCATGACGTTGTCCTCCCTGTCCACTACACCATCAAAGAGCTGTACCTGAGGGAGGATGGATCCTATTAAGAGCTCAATTCAATCCGTAGAGCTGAAGATCCTCTTTATAGCGCGATTGACAATTAAAGGCAATGTTCCCGCAATCGCGGATACTGCACTCACGGTAAACGCTGAATACATTGGCTCAATCTTAAATTACCTTTCAATGTGAACCATGCCGGATTAGGGTTTGGCTGGGCTAGGCCATCATTATATATAAGAATTTGTTCTTAACTGACTTGCCTAATTAAACTGACTTGCTAATATAGAAAACTGTCATCTAGAATCTGTGGTGTAGATCAATGAAAGCAGAGATGGTCATATTTTACTGAAAAAAAAACAGGAAAGGGAATAGGAAGTGACCTCTATAAGGAAAAACAACAAGAGACATTCTAAGAGCCAGGGTAGGGTATAGGAAGCTGTGAAAAGGAGAAGTTAGAGAGCTAAGTGTTGTTTGCTGTCCTTTTCATGTGACAAACGTTTTGACAAGCATTTGCATCTGATTCAAGTTCAACTCAATCATGTTTGTTATAACTCCTGTAAATAAAGAGCAATAAATGATTCATAAAATGGCATGATCTCATGTGAGAAAAAAATCTTATTTACAAGTTGTTTATGTACAGGATTTTAATGTGTTGGTACTCCATAAAAGCATGTTTTATTAAAGAATATTCATCATCATGTATATCTAGGCCTACTACTGTAGAATCTTAAAGGGATTTAAATAAGCTTTCAAACATACCCAAGTCACCAACGCACTTTCCATGAATTCTTCTAGAGATGCCATTATGTTAGAGTCCATGGTGTCGCATAAAGAATTTACAAACTTCTATAGAAATATAAATCAAATATATCCTACATTAGAGCAATTTCACTAAAAAGTGAAAAAGAGAATCCATCTTGCGTTAAATCAAGTGGTTTGACATTTCTGTTCCCCTGTTCTCCTCTTTCTTCCTCTATTTCACTTTTTCAGTTAGTGCTGGTGGTGATGACTGTTCTCCTAGCAGCAGGACATTAAAACTGGCATGATCGCAGATTTATTCAAAAAAATAAGAGTCCCCCTGCAAAGACATGCTAAACTTTGGGAAGATCTAGTGCCGTAGAACTGTTTTTCACAGCACTGCAACCACCCTTGAAAAATAATATTGATAATTTGACATATTCCATTTTTTATATTGTATTATTTATGACAGAATATATTTTGGAAGTTTACACAAATAGCGGTATGTGTAGGTTGACTGTTTCAACATGTTGTTACTTTACAGCCTTATTCTAAAATGGATCCTAAAAAAAATCATCAGCAATCTACACACAATACCCCATAATGATGAAGAAAAAACAGAATACATAAGTATTCAGACTCAAAATTAAGCTCAGGTACATGTTTCCATTGATCATCCTTGAGATGTTTCTACAACTTGATTGGAATCCACCTGTGGTGAATTCAATTGAATGCACATGATTTGGAAAGGCACACACCTGTCTATATAAGGTCCCACTGTTGACAGTGATTATCAGAGCAAAAACCAAGCCATGAGGTCGAAGGAATTGTCCGTAGAGGTCCGAGACAGGATTGTGTCGAGGCACAGATCTGGGGAAAGGTACCAAAAAATGTCTGCAGCATTGAAGGTCCCCAAGAACACAGTGGCCTCCATCATTCTTAAATTGAAGAAGTTTGGAACCACCAAGACTCTTTCTAGAGCTGGCCGCCCAGACAAACTGAGCAATCGGGGGAGAAGGACCTTGGTCAGGGAGGTGACCAAAAACCCGATGGTCACTCTGACAGAGTTCTAGAATTCCTCTGTGGAGATGGGAGAACCTTCCAGAAGGACAACCATCTCTACAGCACTCCACCAATCAGGCCTTTATGGTAGAGTGGCCAGACTGAAGCCACTCCTCCGTAAAAGGCACATGACAGCCTGCTTGGAGTTTGCCAAAAGGCACCTAAAGGACTCTCAGACCATGAGAAACAAGATTCTCTGGTCTTATGAAACCAAGATTGAACTATTTTCCTGAATGCCGAGCGTCACATCTGGATGAAACCTGGCACCATCCCTACGGTGAAGCATGGTGGTGGCAGCATCATGAGGTGGGGATGTTTTTCAGTGGCAGAGACTAGTCAGGATCGAGGCAAAGATGAACAGAGCAAAGTACAGAGAGATCCTTGATGAAAACCTGCTCCAGAGCACTTAGGACCTCAGACTGAGGTGAAGGTTAACCTTCCAACAGGAAAACGACCGTAAGCACACAGCCAAGACAAGTCTCTGAATGAGTCTCCTTGAGTGACCCAGCCCGTACTTGAACCAGATTGAACTTCTCTGGAGAGACCTGAATAAGCTGTGCAGCAATGCTCCCCATCCAACCTGACAGAGCTTGAGAGGATCTGCAGAGAGGAATGGGAGAAACTCCCCAATACAGGTGTGCCAAGCTTGTAGTGTCATACCCAAGAAGACTCAAGGCTGTAATCGCTGCAAAAGGTGCTTCAACAAAGTAGTGAGGAAAGGGTCCGAATACATATGTAAATGTGATATTTCAGTTTCACTTTTTAAAAATAAATTAGCAAACATTTCTAAACCTTTGTCATTATGAGATATTGTGTGTAGATTGATGGAGGGGGGGACAATTGAATCAATTTTAGAATAAGGCTGTAAGGTAACAAAATGTGGAAAAAGTAAAGGGGTCTGAATACTTTCTGAATTCACTGTATGTTATTGGAATTACTCAATAAGTCTGCAAAACTTCAATTGGTCTATTATGCTGGGCAACAGGTTTAATATAGTGTGACTCCTTACTCCAGCTTACCCACTCCATTCACTTGCGTACAATACACTGTGCATAGGATACTTATTGGGTTGTAGAGAGAACCTGTACTACCTGTCTCATAAACTGGGGTGGGAAATACTCAGTAGGGTCTTTACTAACCAAATGGTTTGTTTTTCAGGGGAACTGTGTCGCACATATTCAGCAACACTTGGTTTTCCACACTCTCCATAGCTCACAATGCAATACACTGTATTAGACTGTGCATGGGATACATATAGGCTTGTAGAGATCTTTTCAATCCGTCTCAGCTAAAGTGGGGTGGAAAATACTCAATTTGGTGTCCACTAACCGTTTTTAGTTTGTTTTAATGTACGACACAGTCCCCTCCCAAAACTATACATATTTGGTTAGTAGTAGTAGAGACCCTACTAAGTATTTTACACCCCCTTTACCTGAGGCAGGTAGAAAATGCCTGCGTTTATTTTTGAAGCTTTCGTCATTACCATACGAACATGACGTAATTTGTGCTGCTGGCAGAATACTAGTCTGGTGGTGAGCACATTGCAAAGCCACACCGGAATTTCTAAACGCTCACTCGGCATAGTCATCACCACCTTTACCAGTGAGTATTTTTCCATAAACAAAGCCTCTCAAAGACAAATGAGTAGGTGGATTTAGATGTTGGGAAAATGTAAGACTACTTTGTGCGCACTCTGTGGTATCTTGCTTGTTACAATGTTTCTATTACAATTCACTTATTCAGCTGCTTGTAGCCTATACATCAAGATTGATCAAGATATACTGTAAACAATTTTGGGTACAGTAGTAGGCCTCGAAATGGTCAATTCAATAGGATGGGGGTTCGATGCACTTTCAGGTGTAATGAAATTGCGAACCCTGGTGGAAATCTGGTGTAAAAGTCGGTAGGCTACTATCTATGAATTTATCAAAGGATGACATGTTGTAAACATTGTCGTAAAACACAGTGTATGAACCATTTGACAAAGGAACAAAATAAACAGCAAATAAAATTGTACAAATATGTTGGCTGTATGTGCGTTGCGTTAATAATGCGCTCAACATGTGTTGTTGTTGGTCAAAACATAATGAAAAATGTAAATTACAACTTTTTACATGATCACACTTCGACGTGACCTTTCTCCAAACCCTGTCCATTGTTAAGGTATGTTTTTACTCCATCTCTCTCAGTGTTCCTGTTGCTGTGCAGAGAACTGCTGTAACAGTAGCCTACGGATTAGCTATGTTTGGATTACGAAGGTGTTATGAGATGTGTCAGAGTATACCTAGCAGCCCAGATTACATTGTACAGTCACTCCACTCCATACTGTCATAGACCTACAGTATCACTAGCATCACGTTGTCATTACACACACATCCTCCTATACCTCTGGGTGAACTGAAATAACCCAACTCAGTTGTATGTCTATCTAGTACAAAAGGACTCATCTCCGCAAATCCATTAAAAGCAACTAACTTTAATATATTAAATGCCTGATGCCAACTTCACATCATCTTGACACGTTACTTAGCAGTGCGTTAACAAACTCTTTAGCCATTTCAGTATTCAATTGACTGTAGGCCTTCTTCACACAGGGTGAGTGTTTGTATTATTACGTTAACTGTGTGCTTTAGATTTAGTCAGATCTGAATCAAAGATCATCAGAACATTAGTGTACTTCAAAGTGTGTGTGTTTTCATTTACTCCTGTACGAGTATGTGAGTATTCTTTTGGAGTATTTATCAAATGTGTGTGTGAATTCTTTTGTGAATGTGTGTGTTCTTCGGTGCCTTCCAGTGTCTTCTTGACTTTCATGTTTTGTTCTTGACTCAAAGATTATCATTCCAAATTTTGTCAGGTTAAAAACCCTCTGCATTGTTAGATCTTGTCTTGTCTGTGCAGAGCATGATAAGATAAGATTCCTTATGTATTTTAGTGCTCGTACATTGTTGCAGTATAAATCAAGACAAAAAGTTCAGTGCATGTGTCAAAGCCAACACAGAGCTCTAGCTAGCCCACCATTAGCCTGGTCACAGGCTAGACCACCATGAGGTCACAGAACTAAGATGCCTCCCTCCCTGTCTCAAACCCATATATGGTTATATATTATATTTCATCTAGCTGGACGTGGCTGCCTTCTCGCTGTCCGCCCCTGCTTCTGCCTCATCACCTGCTTCCACCTGTATTGATAAAGAGACGGGACACCATTAGGTTATCTTCAAATGTATTACACAAGGCATTGTGGGTACTGTGGTACATCATGCTAAACCAGGGTCTGATCAGGAGGATGTGTTCTTACAGACGGCTAAAATATACATGTTTTGTGTTGAACATATACAGATGTAGGATCTTCATTTGAATAACGCTTTTGTTGCTGAGAATTGTCTAGCACAGTAGGAAATGCACATTTGTAGTGTATTTGCGTTTTAAAAAGGTCAGCTCTATTCATTCTCCTATCTGAAACATTTAGAGCATTCCACATCCCTGAACACACCCCTGGTATGTTTCACATAGCATTGTGGGTACTGTAGTACACTACCTGTCCGAACTGGAGCAGTTTGAACATGGTGTTCTTGACGTCCATCATGGTTTCTTTCACCCCCTTTGCCAGGATGTAGCCCTCACTGTCAGCTTCGGGGTTCTCCGGGTCCACGCCGTCCAGAGACGTCTGCAGGTACCGCAGACTCACCAACACTGACATCTGTGGAGATGATGTCACAGGGGTCAAAGCCAAGGTTACAAAATGTATATCTAAAGCCACCTTATCACAGGGGCAGAGGTTGATGGTAACAAAATCACCACTGAAAACTACCATCACCACACTACAGTGCAAGAGTCAACGTTCATATTTTGTCTGTGCTTGTGTATACCTGCAAGGAGATGACCGACAGTATCCCGGGGCCGATGGTGTTCATGAGGCCCATGTAGTAGTCGACCAGCGCCTGTCTGCAGCCGCGGTTGTACAGGTTCAGCTCCTCACTCTGGTGCTCATAGTTGTAGTGGGCAGTGTTGTCAGTCAGGTGGTTCTGGAGACAGGGCCTAGGGGAGCCGGGGTTACAGCAGCTGAACGGGACTCCATCCATCAGGTAACGACCGTCCACGTTGCTACGCACACGACTGGAGAGGAGATTAACAGTTTGATTGAGTGTTTCCATTGTAAAATGTTACCTTGCATAAATGACACTGGCTTTAATGATGGATGACACATTTATGAGACATGATGTATAGAAATCTCATGTGAGTCATCATCACCTCAGACAAGTCAGAGAACGGTGGTTTGTGGGCTAAACTTCACTTCTCTCCACCCCCTCTCTCTCACTCCCTCTCCTCCCCCCTCCATCCCCCTCTCTCTCACTCTTTGACTTCTTTAGAGGTGAAGTCCAGGTATCTGTTGCTGATCCACTGCACCTCGAACCAGTCCCTGTAGTTGGTGTTGCCGCAGCAACGCAGTTCCATTTGCAGCCTGTCGATGGTCTCCTTCTGGAAGCAGCGGCCCGGGACATCCGTGTCCCGGTAGAACCGGATACCGTTCCTCAGGCCCACCTGGGATTGGACAGAGATTATGTCATAAAAGAGATCAGGAAGTACTCATGGGAGCCAAGGCTTGTTCTCAATTAATCTTTCCTGGATTCCTCAGTTCCTATATCCTCGCCTTCTTCTCAAAACACATTGGAGAAGAAGATCTGGGTGTGGGAGGGGGGCTTGTCCTTGTCCTCCAATACAGATGTGACACAGGCGAGGAGATAGGATGCGGGGAATCACAGAAAGACTACTTGAGATAGGGTCTAAGTGTTATTCAGTCTCATTCTTCTTCATCCCAGCCCAGAGGCTCTTACCTTGAGGGACTCCTCGAGGTGTCCCTGCAGGGCATAGCTGAGCACCACAGCAGACAGCAACCAGACACACACCATCCAGGCCAGGCCATACCAAGGCAGCAGGAAGGGCTTCCAGGGGGGGAACCGGGCAGAGTCCAGGGAGTCCTGACACACCCGCCCAGCAAACAGGTTGATCCCGATGGTTATCAAGCCCACCAGCATCAAAATGTTGGGCACCACGTGGATCTCTGTGTTATCCATCACCTGGAGGGTCAAAGGTAAATTCTAGGGTCACATTACTATACCAGTTATAACACAGTAATAAAACTACATCGAAATGATCTATATATGTTACATTACAGCGCTAAGCATCAGAGTATTTGTTCTGGAATGTTCCATTCCATGATGATGATTCAATTTATGTATGTTCATGTAAGGCAATATGAGTAATGGTAGTCAGCACCCTACATAACTACTTCCATTGCTCCACTATGTCCACTGTATGTAAAGTGCAATCAACTACTTCCTTTGCTCCACTATGTCCACTGTATGTAAAGTGCAATCAACTACTTCCTTTGCTCCACTATGGCCACTGTATGTAAAGTGCAATCAACTACTTCCTTTGTCAGTTTTTTTCTGTTGTATTGGTGTTATTGAATTTAGGAATGTTGACGTTCTTGTTATTTTTCAGTAACATTCATGTTACGTGTAACAACTTGTCAAATCCAGGTCATTGCATATAGAAAATCATTGAGCATTGAAGCTAGGAGGATGCACTGGGAAACACTTTCCTTTTTTGATAGGCCCCAGATTGAGGTCACCCTTAATCAATGGTTCATTGGAGATATACCAGCAAACTCTACATATCTGGATGATGCGTTACGGCCTCCAATATGTCAGTGTGAATCTTCGAGCGACCCCTCCGCCTCCCTCCATTCATATAATCCATACATAGCATGAGTGATGAACACAGCCACATACACACAGACACACACCTATAAGCCCCTCTACCCAGCACATACATACAGCCACACACCTATAAGCCCCTCTACCCCCACATATATACAGACACACACCTATAAGCCCCTCTACCCCCCACATACACACAGACACACACCTATAAGCCCCTCTACCCAGCACATACATACAGCCACACACCTATAAGCACCTCTACCCCCACATATATACAGACACACACCTATAAGCCCCTCTACCCCCCACATACATACAGACACACACCTATAAGCCCCTCTACCCCCCACATACATACAGACACACACCTATAAGCCCCTCTACCCCCCACATACATACAGACACACACCTATAAGCCCCTCTACCCACCACATACACACAGACACACACCTATAAGCCCCTCTACCCCCCACATACATACAGACACACACCTATAAGCCCCTCTACCCCCCACATATATACAGACACACACCTATAAGCCCCTCTACCCACCACATACATACAGCCACACACCTATAAGCCCCTCTACCCCCCACATACATACAGACACACACCTATAAGCCCCTCTACCCCCCACATACACACAGACACACACCTATAAGCCCCTCTACCCCCCACATATATACAGACACACACCTATAAGTTCCCCTACCCACCACATACATACAGCCACACATTGATAAGCACCTCTACCCCCCACATACACACAGACACACACCTATAAGCCCCTCTACCCCCCACATACATACAGCCACACACCTATAAGCACCTCTACCCCCACATACACACAGCCACACACCTATAAGCACCTCTACCCCCACATACACACAGCCACACATCTATAAGCACCTCTACCCCCCACATACATACAGCCACACGCCAATAAGCATCTCTACCCCCACATACACACAGCCACACACCTATAAGCCCCTCTACCCCCCACATACATACAGACACACACCTATAAGCACCTCTACCCCCCACATACACACAGCCACACACCTATAAGCACCTCTACCCCCACATACACACAGCCACACACCTATAAGCATCTCTACCCCCACATACACACAGCCACACACCTATAAGCACCTCTACCCCCCACATACACACACCAATAAGTACCTCTACCCCCCACATATACACAGCCACACACCAATAAGTTCCTCTACCCCCACATACACACAGCCACACACAAAGCTTGTCCAGATTCAAGCCAACTGCATCATGCCAGCCCAATGTTGTTCTGTGCTGTGTGAATAAAGCTTTGATAGGCGAAGGTGTGTGAAACAGACGCCACACTGAGAGACACATGGAAAACACAGCAGCGTGTTTAATTGAACCAGCCAGGACAGACGACAGGAACAGTAGTGACACAGACAGACGGACAGTTGTGTGTGCTGTGTGATTTCCAAGTGCCAGAAACGTGTGTGTCGTGTGAAATACATAAGGTTTGTGTGTGTGTAATTTGCTATGTGTGATCAGGCATGTGTGTGTTATAGTGTTCGCCAGTACCTCTGCCCTGCGGAGCAGCTCAGTCTTGAGGTACACTCCCAGTGAGAAGGTGAAGGCCCCAGCCAGCACGGCCAGCCAGGACAGCAGCCACAGACCCTGGGCCAGACGCACACGCCTCTGCAGGGGGAACTGCAGCTTCAGCAGTGCCATGGCAACAACCAACAGAAGACAAAGGAAGAGAGAGAGAGAAAAAGAAGAGGACGGAGGGAGGAGATGTTGGGATAATCAAGTAGAGAGAGATAACGGTGAAGGATGGGGGAAAGAATATCGGTAGGTTCAAAGAAGGAAAGTTCTGGGGGGAAAAGGCGGACTACTGCGATTCATAGGAGTAGGTTATGCAAAGGTTGTTGTATTAGACAGACGTTGGTGAGTTATTATCAGGTTGATCTCTTGTAAGTTGTTCCTGTGGGTTGAAATAAGAAGGAAGATCCGTCTGATGGTGAAGGACAGGTTCAGGTTGGGACGATAATCCAAAGCTTTCACGTAGAAAGGAAAATATAAAACATCTCTGAAGTAATCCAAATAAATTAGTGAGACAAAAACTGAAGGCCAAGAAAATAATGAATCTAATAGATATTTGATAATTCACGTCCTCTTTTGACAGCAAAACTATGATCCTCTAAATCATCAGGTTATGGTTGCACCACAACAGTGACCCTTCGTTTCACACAATTACTGACAATGACAACCCCAGTTTGTTTAGGATGGAACCCCTCTGGTGTGGTCAAGGTGCACCCCTAAATTCCTGCTGTGCCCATGGAGGAGAACACGGACTGGCCAATGTCGAGGGTACAGTATGGTTATGGTAATCCCCCAATCATAGTCCCTGGGATCCTATTAGGACAG
The DNA here is from genome assembly GCF_045791955.1 of Oncorhynchus clarkii lewisi. Lineage (NCBI taxonomy): Eukaryota > Metazoa > Chordata > Actinopteri > Salmoniformes > Salmonidae > Oncorhynchus > Oncorhynchus clarkii. Next base: position 16,071,231 of record NC_092177.1, read on the forward strand.
GAGCGCCAATGGGAAAGCAGGCCAGTGTCTGATCAGCAAACCTGCACTGGGCCAACAGGTTGGATTTGACAGTTATGACAGGTATACTCACAGAGAGTTGAGACAGGACAGAGAGGGCCAGGGCTATAGTTTATACATGCAGATAGAGATGGATAAAGCTTACAGGCTGAGGGACTGGGGGAGGGGGAGAGTGATCGCTTACCACAGGAAGTGGGTCATGTTTGGGAGAAAGACAAATCAAGAAACCATACATCTTAGAATTAATCATTTTATTGATCTACAACATCAAAAGTCTTGGGAGGGGGGGGGGGGCAGCTTTATACAGTTTTAGCTAAGATAGTTCATTAGGATGGACAGCATAGCATTAATGTAGTAGAGCCCTGTGTTTTGGACAATCATGTCACAAGTTCTGGATTTGAACCTTTATTTAAAGCTTTTTCATCAAACTGTCCCCTTTTCCTTTTTGGGTCAGATGGTCCAGCATCATTGTCCAACACCATCCTCAGACAATTGCTTTCATAGTTGGTGTAATTCTCATTTCTGGAAAGGCTTAAAATGAAGGTTAAACTCTAGGTCATGTGACATGATAGCCCAAAACACAGTGGGTAATACGTTAATGGCAGCTGGATCGATGTTATTCAGATATGAAGGTTACTTCATTGGCTTACTGGAGCTTACAAAATAGCGGTCATTGTTATAAAATAGAAAATTCTACCCACTGTCTAGACATTAACAAAAAAAACGTTCAATTCTGCATCACTTCATAAGGAAAAGGAGGGACTGTACCACATTGCAAATTTGGATCAATAATTATATTCTGTATATATGTCAATTAACTGTTTAAGTCTAATACTTTCTTTACCACTGCACCACAGTACCTTTGGGAAAGAAACAGAAAGTAATATTTACAATGCCATCACTCAAATGTATAGTGACATTAAAATGTTAAATAAATGCAGAACTACAGGCCCCAAACCATCACAAACAAACTATCACATCTTGAACAATCCTAGCCTATGTAATATAAGGTTATAATTACAGCAATTCATAGGTTCCTTTCACTCCGCCCCCCTCTCTTCAGCTGTTCCCCCTCCCCCGTTGGCCTTGTGCCCCCTCTCCCCACCTCCGCTCCCATCCTCTGGGTGTGTCAGCTGGTGCATGAAGTCATCCAGAACCCTCTGGGCCGTCAGATAGGACACATCAACAACAGCACCCTGCTTACTCTCAGCTGCTCTCCCTGCAACTGCCACGCCCCCCTTGACAGCAGGCACAAGGTAACCCTCCTCCCATGCACCTTCTGCACCCCCTGTTCCCAACTCCACCAGAGGGTAGGGGTTGGGAGGGGTGTCAGTGTGAGGTTGGTAGTTGGAAGGCCGGGGCTGTCTTGCTGCTTGGCTGGCAGCTAGTTTCTTATAGATAGCCATACTGATGTCAGCGACGGAGAAAGGGGGACTCATCGGGCGAGAATCCTCATTTCCTGTCTGACCTATCACCCCAAACCCCTCCTCCTGCTTCCAGGGCATAAAAGCAGTGACCTTTTGTGGACCCGCCTCAAACTCCCTGAGTCCTGCACCTGACCAATCAGACGGCTTCTGCTCCAGTTTTGTAGCGGGTGATTGGATGTCGCTTGTGGATTGGCCGGTTTTCAAGGCGTTCTTCAGGAACTGCTTGACAGTATCTCCAGAGTCAAAGTGCTTCTCTATGAGCTCCTTGATCAGACAGGGAACCTGGAGGACAGCACAGACATCCTATCAGTTCATACAATACAACAGACATAGAGAAACCAGTAGATGAGGTAGAAGAAATGATGAGCTGAACATGAGTTGAGGAGATTATGGATAGTCTTTTCATGTACGGCCACTATCAACTTTACAAATACAAAATCATCATATTGATTTTCCACCACTCTTTCTGTTGCCAGTATGTAAACTAATCTAAATGTGCGTTTTGGTTCATGTATTGCTCAGTAGATGGTGCTGTGCTCACATTGATGTTCTCCAGAGAGGCGATGGTGGCGTTGGCCTGCTCCAGCTCTGTGCTGAGATGGGCGATACGCTGCACCATATACTTCCTCTCAGAGCTAAGGCTCTCAGTCTGCAGGGATAGAGGAGAGTACATGACTCAACATATTCACTACAGTTTGTTCTAGAGATGGTATAACAGTAGTACTAATTGTGCTCTCAGTCTTCAAGGACAGAACAGAGCAGAGGACATCAGTCAACACAACACTGTGTGTTGTAGAGGTGACAGAGAGGGAGAAGGACATGTTTCTATACCTGGGTGGGGGTATGAGTTTATATAGTGGCAGGAGTCTTTCTTAACCATATGAAAAAACGAATTTGGCGTTACTCTGGACCCTGATCTCTCTTTTGACGAACATATCAAGACTGTTTCAAGGACAGCTTTTTTCCATCTACGTAACATTCCAAAAATGATGCAGAAAAATTAATCCATGCATTTGTTACTTCTAGGTTAGACTACTGCAATGCTCTACTGTAACGCTCCGGGTGTCGCGGGTGTGGAGTCAGACGCAGGAAACAGAGAGTGCAATGCTGTGCTCTTTAATGCACAAAACGCAACACAGGGTGCTCACAACCAAACTGCCCCAAACACGGGGGACGAAAATAGTACAACCGAAATACACGACCAGGAACAAACACGTTCCTCTACTACAGAACCGAAGGTCACAATAATTAATCCCGCACAAAGAAACAGGCTAATAAAGCCCAACTAATCATTCACAATCAGGTTCTAACAAGAAACATACAAGGAGGGGGCGGAAAGACAATCAGTGGCAGCTAATAGGCCGGTGAAAACAACCACCGAGCACCACCCGACCGGGAAGGGAAACCAAAAAATGTGATCATATTACTCCAGTGCTAGCCGCTCTACACTGACTTCCTGTCAAGGCAAGGGCTGATTTCAAGGTTTTACTGCTAACCTACAAAGCATTACATGGGCTTGCTCCTACCTATCTTTCTGATTTGGTCCTGCCGTACATACCTACACGTACAAGACGCAGGCCTCCTAATTGTCCCTAGAATTTCTAACAGCTGGAGGCAGGGCTTTCTCCTATAGAGCTCCATTTTTTTGGAACGGTCTGCCTACCCATGTGAGAGACGCAGACTCGGTCTCAACCTTTAAGTCTTTACTGAAGACTCATCTCTTCAGTGGGTCATATGATTGAGTGTAGTCTGGCCCAGGAGTGTGAAGTTGAACGGAAAGGCTCTGGAGCAACGAACCGCCCTTGCTGTCTCTGCCTGGCCGGTTCCCCTCTTTCCACTGGGATTATTTGCCTCTAACCCTATTACAGGGGCTGAGTCACTGGCTTACTTTTGTTCTTTCATGCCGTCCCTAGGAGGGGTGCGTCACTTGAGTGGGTTGAGTCACTGATGTGATCTTCCTGTCTGGGTTGGAGCCCCCCCTTGGGTTGTGCCGTGGCGGAGATCTTTGTGGGCTATACTCTGCCTTGTCTCAGGATGGTAAGTTGGTGGTTGAAGATATCCCTCTAGTGGTGTGGGGGCTGTGCTTTGGCAAAGTGGGTGGGGTTATATCCTTCCTGTTTGGCCCTGTCCGGGGATAGCATCGGATGGGGCCACAGTGTCTCCTGACCCTTACTGTCTCAGCCTCCAGTATTTATGCTGCAGTAGTTTATGTGTCGGGGGGCTAGGGTCAGTTTGTTATATCTGGAGTACTTCTCCTGTCTTATCCGGTGTCCTGTGTGAATTTAAGTATGCTCTCTCTAATTCTCTCTTTCTCTCTCTCGGAGGACCTGAGCCCTAGGACCATGCCTCAGGACTACCTGGCATGATGACTCCTTGCTGTCCCCAGTCCACCTGGCCGTGCTGCTGCTCCAGTTTCAACTGTTCTGCCTGCGGCTATGGAATCCTGACCTGTTCACCGGACGTGCTACCTGTCCCAGACCTGCTGTTTTCAAATCTCTAGAGACAGCAGGAGTGGTAGAGATACTCTTAATTATCGGCTATGAAAAGCCAACTGACATTTACCCCTGAGGTGCTGACTTGCTGCACCCTCGACAACTACTGTGATTATTATTATTTGACCATGCTGGTCATTTATGAACATTTGAACATCTTGGCCATGTTCTGTTATAATCTCCACCCGGCACAGCCAGAAGAGGACTGGCCACCCCTCATAGCCTGGTTCCTCTCTAGGTTTCTTCCTAGGTTTTGGCCTTTGTAGGGAGTTTTTCCTAGCCACCGTGCTTCTACACCTGCATTGCTTGCTGTTTTGGGGTTTTAGGCTGGGTTTCTGTACAGCAGGCTATATAAATACATTTGATTTGATTATAGACCAGGGACCACAGTTTTACCTGGTCAGGTTCTGGCCCTAAATAAGATAATCTCAGTGTCTCTCTCTCTCCGTCTCTGTCTTTGTCTCTCCGTCTGTCATGTTTGACCTAATTCTTACCGCTGAGTGCAGTTTCTCCCCCAGAAGGCTGTTGGTGTGCTGGGTACCTGTGTGTGTGTCCTGGAGCCTGTAGCAAAGAGAGACAGCATCACGGCTATGAATTTGGGGCTCATGTTGTATACCATTACCCCCACCCACCCACCCCTAAGTCCTTGGTCATGAGGCCATCTGACCTCTGACCCTAACAATAGATCAGACCATACAGATGGCAGGCAGAGAACCACTCAATTTAACCACACCAATCAGTCACACAAAGCTATTGATCAGTGGAATTTGCCTTCCAGGACAAAAATGTAGGGCAAAAAAGGGCTATTTCACAGGTTCAACAGAATGAGACATTCATAAAGTCTACTCTGTAAATCACAAAGACCATGCCTAGATGTGCTGCATGCCTTCCCTGGTGCTCACGGTAACTTGAAAAGGGAGAGGCAGATGTATTGTAATCACATCAAAGACATACGAGGACAAGAGCAAGCATTGTTACTACAGTATTATACAATGATTATTGTTTCTATTGACGCACTTTACACTATAGTCGTCATCAAATTAATCATGTTACTGTGTAACACTATAGATTCATCATATTATCATGTTACTATATAACACTATAGCATCATCATATTATCATGTTACTATATAACACTATAGCATCATCATATTATCATGTTACTATATAACACTATAGCATCATCATGTTATCATCTTACTATATAACACTATAGCATCATCATATTATAATTAGCTCTGACCTCTTGAACTTCTCCTTCATGTGGCTAAGCTCCTCCCTGGCCCTGGCTAGCTCCGCCTCCAGACTCTCAATGCAGACCACTGTTTGCATCAGGTTCTGGTGCAGCTCAGCATTCTCCTCCTGCAGTGCCCTATTTACACACAGAAGGGTCATGGGAGATGGAATTGTATTACAAAAATGCGCAGTCACATTTCCTAAGGCCATTTTAGCACTTTAGATGCTATGGATGTAGCTCAGGTCAGCCTCTAGAGATGTTACATTTCACATAGCCTTGTTAATCCAGACTGCACGCTGTGCGTTGTACCATCGTTACACACATTTCTCCTTCATCTTGTTCTTCATCCATCTTTACTGATAGAGGTGGTGAGAGAGCTCTAGAAGCCATTAGTGGAATCCATATTCAGTGACCTTTCACAATCAAACGGATGCTCTTTAGAGTGTATTGATAAACAGAGAGGAGAGGGGAGAAAGAAGGGGAAAAATCACACTCACTGGAGTTCGCCTTTGTCACCTGTCAAGGCCTATGGAAAGAGACAGCAGAAGAGAAGAGACCATTAGAGATGTTGATGATTTTCTAATTCAATAACTTTCAGTACAGTTATATTAGTTGTATTAGTAATGTTATCATGTGCAGTTTTTTCCTTTGATTATTATTTGTCATTACCATATACATCAGGGATATTGTTATTGGAAGCTTTGACAAGGTACAATGCAGTTTCTTCACTTCCTAATAAAGTTTCATAAACTGAATGGAATGTTTTTTTTACAGAGATGAAAAGGGCAGAGAGAATGATAGGGACATAACAGAGCCAAAGTAATTGATTATTGAACTTAAGTTCACACGCTCCAGGAAAAGCTATTGATTGTGCGTCAGTGAGGTTAATAAAGTCAGAGCCACAGCATGGTTACTCTGGCCCTCTCTGTGCTAGCTGGCACTCAGGCAGTCTCGGGTTGGGTAGCGTGTTGTTCCCAATGCAACACATTGCCTATAAAGGTTACCTGTTACCTAATGTGGTTAATTGTGGACAAGCGTCACAGACAGAGGATGACGATTGAGTTCTCTTTATATAACTGCTGCTTTGTGGTTTAGGGCACTAACTGACACTCCCTGTGTGGTTTGAACTTCAATAACTTTAAAGAACTTTGGGACAAATCCTAATTTACATGAATGCATGATTTACCTAACTCTACAGCTAGGACCTACTAGCTATAGTATGTATTTAGACCCCTCGACTCCACCAGCATACAGATAGATGTAAGATCTTAATTTGATCACTCTTTTGTTGCTGAGAATCTTCCTGCACAGAAAGAAATGCAAACTTATAGTGTATTTGAGTTTTAAAATGGCTTTTAAAGTCTGTCATTTCCGTTTGAAATTTCAGACTTGATTTGTCCTAACGCAAAATGTATCAACCCCTACAAAAACGTCCATTAATTACAATCCACATAATAATTCACATTTCCTGTTGATGCAGAATTATTTTCCTTCTGTAGCAAACTGGCTCAAATTCAGACCCTACATATGTAGTTGACATCAGTTAGACTCACCCTGTGTGGCTTTGGACGCCAGCGGTAGGTTGATCGGTTATGGCGGTCGCTCTGCTCGGAGCTGGGGCTGGCCGTGTCTCGGTCTCTGTTCCGGGATGAGTCAGACTTGCTGGAGGGAGACTCCGACTCGGGCCCTGCCACTGGAGGAGGGGAGTGTGTGCGGATTGGGGTGCGGTGGGGTAGCTGGGGTTGCTGGGTGTGTGGAGATGAAGGTGGGCTATGGGTGGACCTGTGGCTCTGGTCAAGGTGTTTGTAGCTCCGGTGTTTGTGATGGCTGGGCTCAGGGCTGGAGCTGACAGTGCCGTCTGTAAGAAGGGAGCCATACCGTCCATGCCTATTACCGACAGGACCCTGGAAGTCAGGCAGGGAGGCCGGTTGGTCTTCATAGCCAGCCGGTGGGTGGGGCGGGTAGGGTTGGCTGGAGTGGCGGGTTGGGGGGCTGCCTAGACGAGGAGTGTGGTTCTTGCTTTCATACCCAAACTTTGTAGGGAGAGATATTTTCCGTGATCGTGTGTCAGAGTCATTCCTCAGTTTCCTAGGTTTAGCAACCGTCTCCCTCTCCTCCCCCTGCCCATCTCCCTGCTTTTTCAAGGGAAGCTGGGGCTGACTTTTCAGTTGAGATTTGGGGGATGCTGGGGTTTTGGCTGGACCCGGTCCTACAGTCTCGACAGGGACCCCCAGAGTATTGAGACGGGCGGGGCTGATGACCTGTTTAGTGATCTCATCCAGGAAGGCAGAGAACTGTATCTTCCCCTTCACCATGCTCTGCCTGGCTGCATCCTTCAGAGCCTCCACATCCTGCTTCCCCTTGGGCCCTGCTGTCTTGCCTGCCACACGGGGGGACAGCACCTCCATGGATTTGGCCTTGCGGATGTCCGGCGGCGCCTCCTTGTTTTTCAGGATGCCTTTACTGGGGAGTTGGATCGAGGACACTGCCCTCTTTGGCCCAGCCAGGACCTCTTCACTGAAGGCCAGGCTACGACCCAGGCTGGCTGTCTTGTAGAGGGGTCCGTGCTTCAGGTGTGGGGGTGTCCGTGCTTTCCCTCTGTCAGTGCCTGTATTCTGCAGCAGCCCCTCTTCACTGCGGCTGTGGCCCCGGTTGAGCTCGGAGTAGCTGGGCTCTTGTCCTCCCCTCCCCTGGGCCCGATGGTTGGTCCCAGGGCTTCCTCCTCCGTGCAGTTGCCCCTGTTTGACCGTGGCATACACCTGCAGCTCACTGTCATCCTCCCGGAACTGTCGTCCTCCTGCAATGTTGGAGCAGGACATGGTATGCTGCGGCCGGCTGGCGTGCTTCAGGGAGAACTTGTCGTCAATGCCGGACCATTCGATGGAAGAGTCGGAGGAGGACGATTCGGAAGATGAGAGGGAGGAGGAAGATGCTCTGGAGAGGGTGACTGTGGTGTGGTGGTCCGACATCTCGTCGTCATGATGAAGGTGCTGAGGATGATGATGGTGACGTCTATGGGATTGCTCCTGGTCATCTTGGAAATGGTTACCACGGTGATGGTGGTGAACGTGGCGTTCGCTGCTGCGTGTATCATTGTCCCGTGACCTCCTGTAGCTGATATGGAGAGATGACGTAGTAATTATGTATTCATCCAATTACCACACTCAATTGTAAACTTCATCACATGTGCATTCCTCATTACTGTTTAAAAAAGGAAACTTTAATGAAAGGGAAACTCAAAAGTGATCTTACCTGTGTATCTCTCTTTCTTGATCCCGGTGATGGCGGTGCTTCTGTGATGTGATCCCACCTGGAGGAGGACTATGAACAGGAGTGAAAAACTTCTCCATCATTTGTCTCTTCCCTGCAGGGAGGTCGTTGATGCCCTCTTGATGTCTCTCCTGTAAATAGTGTTGGTCAGCTTCTGATCTCCGTCTGGGGCTGAAGTCCCTGTCCCTGTCCCTATCCCTGTGTCCGTCTGATGGTGACCTCTTGGGTCTGACTGCTCCCTGTCTGTCAGCCTCAGAGATCATAGCTCCAGAGCTGAAGATGAACAACCATCACTCTGTCAGCATGTTACCCTTGTTACTTCTGTTCTGTCTGAATGAGAAATTAATAAGAAGTCCTGCTAGATAAGCACACCACAAATGCCTAAACGTCCAAAATGATTTTTTTAAAATCTGGGTTTAAAAAAATCTTAAATATTTCCAATTAACGAACCCAAAGTTGTTTCTGCTGAAAGGGGAAGGTAATTATCTCAATTAAGTATCCAGCTGTTAAGTTATTCTGGACAGTTTATTAGCCTCTCATCTTGTTGCTATCCATCTGTCTCCCTCGCCCTCCAACTCTAGAATAGCTGCGTGACAGTAGAAGGGATATGTTTGACTTGCTTTGCCACATCCCTGACTCAATATCAGTCAAACCACATCGAATCCTGATGTAATGGTGTTTCATCGAACCAATTAAAAGCGTGAGACTGACAATTGTCCTCGTGAATGCAGAACAGGATCGAACCGATACAGCTGGAACAAGAACATTGGTGCAGTTCATTTATCCTATTGATGTGGATTATTGTTATAAGTGTGGGGTTATCCTTGGCCTCTAGCGGCACACTTGCAGTGCTTATAGGACTATTATCATTGATTATTATGGATCAGTGGCCTTGTCAGTGGTGGAAAAAGTAGCCAATTGTCATACATGATTTAAAGTAAAGATACCTTAAAACAGAAAAATGACTCAAGTAAAAGGGAAAGCCACCCAGTAAAATACTACTTGGGTAATAGCATAAAAGTATTTTATTTAAATATAGTTAAGTATTAAATGTAAATGTAATTTCAAAAATATACTTAAGTATCAAAAGTTAAAGTATAAATCATTTCAAAATCCTTATATCAGGCAAACCAGACGGCACCATTTTCTTGTTTTTTAAATTGATGGATAGTCAGTGGCACACTAAATCACTGACATAATAACAAATTAAGCATTTGTGTTTAGTGAGTCCACCAAATCAGAGGCAGGGGATGAGCGGGGATGTTCTCTTGATAAGTGCGTGAATTGGAACATTTTCATGCCATGCTATGCAGTCAAAATGTAACGAGTATTTGGGTGTCAGGGAAAATGTAAGGAGTAAAAAGTACATTGTTTTCTTTAGGAATGTACTGAAGTTAAAGTAAAAGTAATCAAAAATATAAATAGTAAAGTACAGATGCCCCAAAAAACTACTTAAGTAGTGCTTTAAAATATGTGTACACCTTTGGGCCAGACATAACATTGTAACCTATGTTTGAGATGAGAACAATACGTGGCCACGTCTTTGTGAGTAGTGTGAGTAGCGCTCCTGTATCTCTCACAGAACTAGAATGAGATGCACTTTCTATGATCGCTCTCCCTCTTTCTGCTCTGATAGACATGACCCTGCAACTCTCATCTCTCCAGGGTTGCACTTCTTTATAGAAGTGCATTTATTTCTTTATAAAATAATCTCTGCGCAAAGTGTTCTGGAGGAGCTGTAGCACCCCTGATAAATTGAAATACATTTGCCAAAGTTATAGAATAACTGCTGTCTGTTCAGAAAGAAATGTAATAATTCATAGTAGCCTACTACACTGCGAAAAGGCCTATAATTTAGCCACAGAGGATCAATAGTTTTTTCGTTTTTTATTAGCCTAGCTCTGGATTGTGTGTAGCCCAATAACAAGGCATAGCCTACTGTCGGGAACTCACGAAAATCTGCCAGGGAACAAACAGCATGCAGACAAAACAGGCCTTTCGCAATATCTCAAATACAATCGCGGGAAAACACAGGTTGGAAAGCAAATGGTTCCTGCTGCAAAGAGAAGACTAATCTGTCTGCTGTGGGCTAACAAAATATTTGATCAACACCGAAATTTTGTTTTATAAAGTACAGGTACAACTCTCCTTCCGTGGCCTCCAACTGCTCTTAAATGCAAGTAACACTAAATACATGCTCTTCATCCGATCGCTGCCCGCACCTGCCTGCCCATCCAGCATCACTACTCTGGACGGTTCTGACTTAGAATATGTGGACAACTACAAATACCTAGGTGTCTGGTTAGACTGTAAACTCTCCTTCCAGACTAACATTAGGCATCTCCAATCCCAAATTAAATCTAGAATCGGCTTCCTATTTCTCAACTAGCCTACCTGGTTAAAAAAATCATATTGTAGCCCACAATATGTCTCCACACACCTAGGCCTACTATTGATGGTTTCAAGACTCTCAGTTTGATCTGAGATTCTCAGATTGTCTGTGTCAAAGTGGCATGTCATTTCGATCATTTGTGCGATATTAAAAAATATTCTGCCAAAGTCTCGTCATGTAAAACAATGATGAATATGATTAAATGCGTTTTTAATATGGCAGCATTTACCTTAGGCTACTAAAATGTTCCCCATGTGTGCAACGTCTCTAAGTGCCTCTAGTCTACTGCTCAATGCCACTACTCAAATGTGATGATATGCGTGCAACATTTTATTATAAAGGTGTTTTTTTCCCTTATGCGTTCCGGTACCTCGGAGCTTCCCAGGTCACCACCCTCTCTTGCTCACTTTTTGTTCCTGCACCTCCCAATTTACAAATGAAGCACTGGGCCTGTCACACATGAAACACATGCAGACTGGGGGCCATTTTGTAGCTTGCCACCTGGTTGAATGTGAGCCCAAACTTGTACTTCCAACAAGGGTATGTGTAACAGAAGTGAATTCACATGTAATGCTGTTGAAGCAGTCACTATACTATGACAATAGGCTACTGTAAATAGAGGCATATAATTTAACAAAGCCTAAACAAACACTATATCCTGTTTAAACCCCCACCAGACAAGACATGATTACATTACATCTGTTGAGGTCACGAGAGGCTGAAACTAGCAACATCCAGAGGACAGAACTTCACTCCCTACTCTCACCAATCATTAGATTAGTTGCCTAAAGGAAGGCTGGCAACACTCATAATCAATGGTGATAGCAGCAGGCTACCCAGCCCTGCTCTTGAAAAATAAAAACACATTGACTGATAGTGTTTTTGCCTGGAGCGACAGATAAGGACAGATTGTGCCATTCGAAATGTACATGTTCAGACACCACCCAAATGAATGCCTGTTCTATTGTATTGTGTGCGATCTAGTTCAAAGAACCTTGCAGAGAAGCAGCAGTTCTCCCAGGACCTTTGGACTTGTTGTTTTATATTTTTGCTTATATCTTCTCTATTATATAGGCCCATGCCATAATATTTCCTATTTAGTCTACTCTCCTTCATCAACCTCCTACATTAATCTGGGTTTGTCCCTTGATGTCATTGTGATGATGACGTAAGTGTGATGGAGACTGAATTCTACTCAGAACCAAATATAGGCTCTGCGCCATCTGGGCCTACTGTTCTCTTTTAAGGATGATATTCCTATTCCTTTCCTAGTTTGGTCTTCATTATGACACGTCTGACAATCGAGTGACTCATAAGGTTTTGTGAATTAGCTTTGCGCCATCTGGTGGTGAATGCAAACTCATTCCTCTGCCTTCCAGATCCAGGCAGTAGTTTTCCACTCAGACACAAACTGAGCCTTTTGTTGGATTCTCAAGATTCCAGCTTTATCTTTTAGATTGAAGACACAAAATGCCCTTGGCTAGCAGATATTGATCACTGGGTGTCTAAATAGACAGATAGGCCCAGATAATTCAATAATTACGTTTTTTTTCTCCTCCCTTTTATTTAATCGGATTGTTGTGCCAAGATATCACATTAAAAAAGCTGATTATAAGACACAAATAAACCTGCTGACGGATCTAGTTTGGCTGCTGCCAATGTTGGCTTCATGAATAATCATCACTTTTCCAGCATATAAAACCACACAGGTTTGTTCTGGGCTACTGCAGCCATTTTGAGTTTTGTTCTGATGTAATATTTTGAATGCCAGTCATGTTACAGCTCGTCCACCTATTTTTGTTAAAGGACAATTAAACTGTTTTTTTCTCCCACACAGTTGTCATCTAGCTCTTCTGCAAATGTGTAGTTGTTATTTTGTTTCAAATATGGGTGAGAGTCCTTGGTTGGTAGGCTACACAATCAAAGACGTTTGACACAATATCAGAAATCAGTCAAATCCAACTTCAGCAATGCTGGTTAAGAGAAGTAGACCCGGTAGAATGAACGAGTGAATTCCAGTTTCATCCGGTTTGTAAGGACTGTTCACATCTAGCTCTGTATTCATCCGAGCACCAAATGCTTTGACGTCAGCTGTTGTTATTTGAAAATGTCGAATGACTGACTCACTCTTCCAACTGCAGCGTCTGTGACCAACGAAATTAGTAGAATTTATAATAAAGAATGGGAATATTTACAGTACTGTATTATGGTTGGCAAGTTTGAAACTGTTTATATAAATAGGTTGGTTCATGGATGAGATGAAAGCAAAGTGCACATTTTGATGTGCTCCCATAGTTACTTTCTTCCGAACCCCTTTTTTCCTTACCATAAATCAAAATGAATAGGTTTGTAAGCTTATGTTTCACGGTGAAGTAACAAAGTGTAAGTAAAAGTACGTAGTCATTTCATAAAGGCTCGACAAAGTTGGACCTATTTCGTAGAATCACTAGGTCGGAGGTATTCGCATTGTGACGTTAGCCGCATCACAACTAGACTATAAATTCAGTCAGCAAACCACCCCTTCTAAACACTGCGTTGATGCTGTCTGGTCGTTGTGATTTTATTTGAAATTTCAGAATCGCGTATTTTGCTTATTTTATTTGGGTAGTGCGTAATGATAGGGTTAACTGTAGTAGTACATGTTTAATAGCAGCAGTGTAGTGTGAAACTAAGTGAAGTTGACCAGATAATGTAGCTATGCTACTGTAGCTAACGTTAGCTGTTGAGTTGTCATTCGACGTCTAGATTTGTTACTATCTATATCTATCGCTTTCTAGCGACGGATCGTACATTTGTATTTGTTTAAAAACAAACAAGGTGACGTTAAGTCATAGCAACTCGCTAGCTAAGGACATTTTTGAATTCTGACGTGTCAGTTGGCAAAAGTCAAGATGGTGGCCACAAAAACGAGATTAACGTTAGGTGGCAGGGTCTTATTTTTAGCAGCGGAGGTTACTTAATATACCTCAGAAGTATGCTTAGTTCAACTGAACTGGCATCGGCATTAATTCTAAGCTAAGTAACATAGCGAAAATGTTATTAAAAATGTTTGCCAAACAAAAGACGGGTCTTGTGGCGCACTTGTAGGCCCGATTCAAAATGGCGATTAGGGAGAAACGGATGTCCTGGGGATTCGGTGCAGTTGTCTGAAGATCAAGCTACAAATGTTATTTTCGAAGATCAGAAAATAACCAGGTTGTATAAGAAGCGTTATCGAAAGAACCAAGTTACAATTCAATAACCATATGGAATATGAACGACGTTCCCATTTATCTGAGGCAGTATAGTTACTTCAATGTGTCTATTTGATCTTTTTCCTAAAATGAACAATACGTTTCAAGAAAATAACCATGTGAAGCCTTGTGAATACGAAGCTAAATATGCACGTTACTAGACGGTCTTGTGAAGAATTGTGACTTCATACGAATAGCCAGCTAAATATTTGAATAGTAGACGTTGGGCGGTGGTCTCAGGCAGTTAAGCTAACTTCAAGTGGTGTTGCAAGTTGATCACATATCGGGAAGAAATACATTTTATACCGAATAAGATTCAGCAATAGGAGTTAGGTGAATATCAGATGCATTTCAACGTTTTTGTTATTAAGCCTAAAATTACGAATGTGGAGCTGCTGATAGTTGATTACATGTAAGGACAATCGTAGAAAGTTAATGTAGGAAGCAAGTTTCAAGACTTAATACCTTGTGAAAAGATATGATGCCTTTGAGAACAGCCAACAACAAATTGAAGAAAGGAAGTTGGGTGATGGTCCCATTTATCAGACGTGTTTTAGCAACTTCAAGACGTTTTTGTTTTTACTTGACTTGAAGAACAAGTTCTGATAGTTGTCTGCTTGTCAGAAAAAAAATCGGAGAAAAAATCTACTAAACTTGAACGATATGAAACGTGAAGCCTTATTCATTTGAATAGCAAGTGAAGTATTGGAAGAGAATTTGGCCTGACGGTGCCTGTATCAGTCATTTGAGCTACTTCAAGAATTAACCACGTTGTTAAACCTAAAATGTCAAAGATGTGCTGCTGATTAAGTATCCAAGTGAAGTGATCGCCTTAAGAGCACGTGCTGTAATTCATGGAATCGCAGGCTCAAATGTGACCTTGTGTTGTCAAGCCTCAGATGTTTTTTTTTTTTTAACTTTTTCAAAACACAATTGGCTCTAGTGAAGAAAAGAAGGCTTTTTTTTTGAGAATGGACTGAGTTTGAGTTGTGGGGGAAGGACTTAGCTAGTTAGCAGTGTGTAAGGAAGGACTATTTCAGGATCAGAGGGAGGAACCAGGCCACGGGCAAACTGGGAGGACCAGCGGGGAGCGAGGCAGGACCCAGGGGGATCGAGGGAGGAGCAGATGGGAGCCAGTCGTGGGAAGCAGCCGGGTGTTCATCAGAGGGAGCGAGCCAGGTGGCAGGGTAGCGAGCCTTGCAGTGAGCCGAGCGCGGAGAAGTTCCGGGTCGACTGTTGCCCTAAGCCAGCCAGTGGGTCCCAGCAGCAATGAGGCAGACGTGTTAAAGAGCATACGTGTAAAAGGGTCAACTAGCTTCGCCAGTCACAGGAAAAGTGTTTGGTTTGTATGATGGGCAGTGGTAACATTTAATGAGGCCAAGAGTCTTAATTTAAAAGTCACTTTAAATCTGTCAAGAACAGTTGCTCGCGAAGTTTTGTTTCTTCCTCTTTCAGGTAATGGTGTGGTAAAGCGTTTATTTTCCTGGTTTCCCTTTCCTGTGTGCTGAGTGTCTGCTGTGATGAGTCCCCCATGGCCTTCTTGGTAGAGTGGGCTGATGAGAGGACCGTCTTAAAAGGATTTCACCCTACATCTGCAGCACAGATGTAGTGCCCCCGGGGCGGAGGAGTTTCTCCTGTCATTGAGTTCAATAGGTCTACCCCCCCAAGATGCGGTCTACATGGGAGTGTGTTGAGTGGGAGGTCTTCTGTACGTCCGTACCGCAACGCCCCTTTGGTGCTGAGCAGCTACATCTGCTGGTTAAAGTGAGCAGTGAGTTTAAATGCATGATCTGATCACATGCGGAGTAACTATTCCCCTAGCTAAATATTGATATCAAATTTACATTTGCCTTCATATTGGTAACTAAGGGATTATCCTTGAATTTCTATTTAGTCTGGTGTTATTGGTCCAACTGTAGTGCCTTTGTGGATGGGGGGGGGGACATTTTCCGAGTTCTTCTTTTCACAGGCTCGCCCCTTAAAGCAAAGCTGACCGTCCAAGGGAGTTCCTCTTTAGTACTACCCACCACATTAATCAAAAAGAGTTGGGGACATCGCGTAAATGATAGTTCTAGGATGGATCAGGTGACCCCTCCGGCGTTAAAGTGATGTAGGAAGGTATTTTGTGCTAGTTTTCTGTAGTGAGTTGATCACATTTGAATATGTACTACCGTACTTATGTTAAGTGTTTTTCTTCCAATGCATTTGAACTGGGCAGCCATATTTGGGTTGTGGGAGGGGAGGGGGGGGTGTTAATCCAAATTTCTTCCTAGAATTCTTTCACACAGCTTCGTGTAAAGCAGCATTTAAAGATCCAAATGGCTAGCATTGAGGTTTGGGGAGCAAGGAATCAACCGGGTGGTCCACATCTTTCGGGTGTCCGTTTCGCATTGTGGTGTAGAGATTCCTCGCTGTCTACAAGGGTGTAGCAAGTGGCGGGCCACGTTTTGGGAAGTCGACTCGTATTCTCCCAGGGAGTGTGGTAATGGTCACCTTTAGATTGACACATTTCTATGTCATGGAGTATAAAGTTGCATTTGGGGGTCTCTGGGGTCAGGGGACTGCTTAATTGTGACTTTTCCAGATTATTATGTGACCCAACCGTTCAAAGAAAGAACAACTAGAGGTCCACGTCTACCCCCGTGTGTCTTAAGGAGAAACGGTGACGCAGAGGCCAGTGGTATTTTAACGTTTTTTTGTGTGGAAAGTTAATGATTTGGGATTTCCAAATTTGGTTTTGATATTTTCATTGTATATTAGCAACTGTTAATACAATTTGATACTGTAATTGTGGTGTCTTGGTTGGTTACTGTTTGGGTTTGTCTGTGTGGGTGGGAATGGTGGAAGGCTTGTTTTCCCTTCTGCATTTTTCAGTGTGCTGTGTCCTGCATTTTCAATACTCAAGACCAACAGGAACACCCCCTAACTCATTGTATGTAAACGTTTTCAATCGCTTCAAAACGCCTCGCAAGGTCTCAAGTAAGGTCACTTACAAATGTGTTCACATTTCCCTTTTTAATATTTCATAACATTTGGCAACACATAAATTGCACTCCCTTTGCAAATTAGGTAATGTTTTGTATTGATTCAACAGCTATCTGTAAAGGATTCATAATTGGTAATAAATGCATAGCTTATTGTGATTGAAGACATTTTGTTATGCATTTGTTCTTTGGGGGAATCTTGTCTGGGGGGGGCTTTTCTTGTGCTTTTTCAGGTGTCTTAGCTTGGTGCTTTTAAAGCACGGAAGTGACCTGGGCTTGATGGCAGCTCTTACATGGTGGAAAGTGAAGGTTTCAGAAGTTCAATCCAGCTCATATCTGTCTGAACATGGGTAAAGTCAAGATATGGGACATGGCTATCTGAATGGGCCTTATTCTGGCCTCAGTTGCTTATTCTTGAATAGAGAAGCATCTACCTAGCAATGCAACTGCTCAGCACTACTTGTGGTATGTAGAAGTTGCACTGCTGTGCTTTCCCTATGGGTGCAAATCTCTTCTGTTCCAACAGGAAGATTTGGTGGAAACCCTTCATTTTATGTAAACTATAAAGCATACGTTGGGTATGGGTAACATGTGTTCTGGTGAGGGTGGGTATAGGGGTGTTGGCTGTTTGCTTTTGATCTTGCAGAATTGCAAAAGCCCTACCGGAGAATGCCATCTACCAGTGACGTGACCACAGGAATCGCACCGTCCTTTGATCTCGTCTCTACACAGGCTGGACAGTTTGAGCACGTTTGTTACATTCAAGACCATTTCTAGCTTTACCTATTAGATCACCTCAGCTACCAGCTCTTGTGCAACTGTTCAAGGACACAGGCAGTCTTGTATCATAGTAGCTTTTCAACTGTATAGCATTTGGTTTAATGATCTTGCAGCAGTCGCGCAACTGTGTGACAGCTTTCCCAAATGAAGGTAGCTGAGGAACACTGCGCAACTGTGCAGCTGTAATTTGGACTGAATGCAGCGCAAATGTGTTGCTTTTGGATTGGTATTTGTTGGGCTTGGGAGGGGGATTATGTACTTTTTCTCTACAGAAGTCAGTGAGCCTGGTGCAAGCACGTATGATGTCTTCTAACCTGGACCATGTAGGAAGGTGTTTACCTCTTTCACTCATTTAATAAGACCCCTGTCATATTTTTGTTTGATTCAATGGACATCTTCAACTGGATTTCTGTTCATTTCCATTAATGACCATAGTCGGGCAATGCTTTTAGCTGCATATACCTCAACCCCTTTGGCCTAGAGCCTTAAAGCTTTGCATCTTTAACTAAGTTAAGAAACGTCATGTAGGTGTGAGTGCTGTGGTGGGAGAATGTTTGTCGACACCTCTTCGTTTCAGATCATTCTCTCGTTTCACTGTCCACTACGATTGCGCCTCCTGCATCTATCAGCCGCCGGGAACTGTCCGCAAATGAGTGTCCCCTGATTGAAGTACCTACCATCTCTCCCTCTATTGGCTTGAGCTTAAAGTCCTCCCCGCCCGATGTTCTTCAGTCTCTTCTCCCTCTGTGCTGTTTGTTCCTTTCCTTTCCCCCTTTTGGTTTCTCAGGTGACTATTTCTCAATCTGAAGTACAATGGTCTTGAATTGGCATCTGTGATCCGCCCCGTAATGGAACACTGAGAACCAAGTCACTTTCAGATGAAGAGCCACAAGCTTGTCTTGCTGCTAATTGAGCATCTCTTCAGTTTCTTGTTTACAAAGTTAAGTCATTTTGGTTCCCTTTTGACTTTGAACTCACCATGGCTGTGTAATTCAACCCTTTGTCTGCATGCACAATAGCTCTACATAACATAAAGATAAATACATAACCTAAATGTTCCATGTAGCTATTGCGTAAAATGGGCACATTCCAGTAGTCTGGGTGGACGCAGGGAGGGTTGGGGGGCAACACTTTTTTCTTTCTTCCTTTCAGATATCTCTTGAGTCAACTTCTGTTTCTACGGTGCACTGGGACAGCTCACAACTGCAGAGTCACAGGAAGTCGGTCTGTCTTGATTTGATCCAGTTCTAGCAGTTCTAGGAAGTTGTCAGTGTGGAAAAACTGGGTGCGGTTTGTACTGTTTCGGTGGGACACAGCAAATGACCAAGGTTTTCAATTTCAGAGAATATCAGGTTCTGGGTTGAGGGGTGGGGGGGTGTGTGTAATTGTCTCTTTTCTTATTACAGCTTCAAATTTAAGAGCTTGATCCTCGCAAGTTTGACTAACTTCTGAATCCGGACGAGTGTCGGTAATCTAGTTCCATGTATCATGGCTGAAACTTAGTAATGTTGTGGAATATTTATTGTGGCATTTAGTGTACCAATGCAGTGTCTTTTTGGGAGGGGTGGGGGGCGACTTATTTTCCTCTAGTTTCAGGCAGCAACGATGCTAAAGTCCTCTGGTTCGTGTAGAGCAGCAGGTAGTAAGGGTTTTTCTTTTCCTGGGAGAACAAACCATTTGGTTTTTGTTCCTCCAGGTTTTGCTTTTTGTCCTTCAACACAAAAAAAGCAAAAGACTCCGGTGGTGGCACTCCTGATATTCCTCAGGATGGGGTTCAATTCCCTGCGAAGTCTTTGCTTTTTCAACCTGCTGCTGAGTCAGGGAATAGTTAAACAGGGTAACCTAGGTACTTTAATAAGTTCGAGTGAGATTGCAATTTAAAGTATTGAATAAAGTCTGTTATAGATGGGTTAGCTGACAACGTCACAATGTGCATGCTTCAATGGGGCCGAAGTTGTGATTCTGGATGGCCAGGCGCTGCTAACTGACAAACTGCCATGTCTGAATCATAAGGGATTTGTTTCTTCTTGATACCACATCTTGTTTTGACTGTCAATGCTAATATGACAAATTTGCTTGCTTAACCCTGTAGCAATGTATTTGAGACTAGTGCAAATGTAATTGTTTACAATTAACATTGGAGACTAAATATATCCGACGTCAACAATATAAGCCAACCTAGTCTGGTTTGTTACGTTGCTGAACAACCAACCTGTCTTGAGGTTGTTAATAGGGTCTGAAAATCCTGTCAGTCGTGGAATTTTAAAATGGATGTCTTCCAGTTTTGGGGAAGTTGTGGAAATTAAGTGTAATTTTAGGCTTTTGTTCAAATAAATCAACATCGGCCAGGATCAGAATGCCACTTGAACGCGTCAGTGTTTGCTGCATTACCTGCATGTGTGCAAGACGAGTGGGCCGTTGCTCAAGGAGAGGAAGACAGCCGGACCTTGCAGTAACAGATAGGCCTAGCCTGTAAAATGACTAATGTAGCCAATTCAGAAGATGTATTGTACCCTGTAGTTAACTGTTTAGCTATTATGTATTAGTGTTTGTCATGTCCAAAAAACTGTTTCATTGACACTGGAATAAGGCCATATGAAGTTAACTTAAAATTAATCGTTTAAACAATTTTTTGATGAATCAATGATTGACTTTGCCATTGTATTTGAGATTTGGTTCAATTGCGGTGATGTGAATAAAAATATCAAATCAAATTTTATTTGTCACATACACATGGTTAGCAGATGTTAATGCGAGTAGCGAAATGCTTGTGCTTCTAGTTCCGACAATGCAGTAATAACCAACAAGTAATCTAACTAACAATTCCAAAACTACTGTCTTATACACAGTAAGGGGATAAAGAATATGTACATAAAGATATATGGATGAGTGATGGTACAGAGCAGCATAGGCAAGATACAGTAGATGGTATCGAGTACAGTATATACATATGTATGTAAACAAAGTGGCATAGTTAAAGTGGCTAGTGATACATGTATTACATAAGGATGCAGTAGATGATATAGAGTACAGTATACATATGAGATGAATAATGTGGGGTATGTAAACATTATATTAGGTAGCATTGTTTAAAGTGGCTAGTGATATATTTTACATTTCCCATCAATTCCCATTATTAAAGTGGCTGGAGTTGAGTCTGTGTTGGCAGCAGCCACTCAATGTTAGTGGTGGCTGTTTAACAGTCTGATGGCCTTGAGATAGAAGCTGGTTTTCAGTCTCTCGGTCCCAGCTTTGATGCACCTGTACTGACCTCGCCTTCTGGATGATAGCGGGGTGAACAGGCAGTGGCTCGGGTGGTTGTTGTCCTTGATGATCTTTATGGCCTTCCTGTAACATCGGGTGGTGTAGGTGTCCTGGAGGGCAGGTAGTTTGCCCCCGGTGATGCGTTGTGCAGACCTCACTACCCTCTGGAGAGCCTTACGGTTGTGGGCGGAGCAGTTGCCGTACCAGGCGGTGATACAGCCCGCCAGGATGCTCTCGATTGTGCATCTGTAGAAGTTTGAGTCCTTTTGGTGACAAGTTGAATTTCTTCAGCCTCCTGAGGTTGAAGAGGCACTGCTGCGCCTTCTTCACGATGCTGTCTGTGTGAGTGGACCAATTCAGTTTGTCTGATGTGTATGCCGAGGAACTTAACTTACTACCCTCTCCACTACTGTTCCATCGATGTGGATAGGGGGGTGTTCCCTCTGCTGTTTCCTGAAGTCCACAATCATCTCCTTAGTTTTGTTCTAAAACACATGAACAAATTGAGTTGGCCTACTGTATGTTCTGGCCATGCCACAGGCTGTACTTTTAACTAGGCGAGTCGGTTGTGAACAACTTATTTACATTGGGTGGGCTTGTTCATTTAACAGACAATATATTCTGTCCTGTACTATTTTAATAATGACAAAATATACATGCAACAATTTAAAAGATTTTACTTAGTAACAATCAGTTAATTAGGCCCTATTCTATGGATTTCACATGACTGGGAATACAGATATGCATCTGTTAGTCACAGATACCTTAATGGTAGGGGTGTGGATCAGAGAATCAGGTTTGTTGTGACCTCCATTTGCCTCATGCACAGGTCCTTTGCATCGAGTTGATCAGGCTGATTGTGGAATGTCTCTTCAATGGCAGTGTGAAGTTGCTGGATATTAGCGGGAACTGGAACACGCTGTCGTACACGTCAATCCAGAGAATCCCAAACATGCTTAATGAGTGACATGTCTGAGGTTGCAGGCCATGAAGAACTGGGACATTTTCAGCTTCCAGGATTTGTGACACGGGCCTGTGCATTATCATGTGATGGCGGTGGATGAGTGGCATGACAATTGGGCCTCATCACGGTATCATTGTGCATTCATCTTAACATCGCTAAAATGCAATTGTCTGTAGCTTATGCTTGCCCATACCATAACCCCACTTCCACCATGGGGCACTTGGTTCACAACGTATAGGCATTCGCAAACCGCTCGCCCAAATGACACCATACACACTTTCGTTTCACCTTTATTTGACCAGGTAGGCTAGTTGAACAAGTTCTCATTTGCAACTGCAAACTTGCAAAGATAAAGCAAAGAAGTTTGACAACAGTTACACATGGAATAAACATTCAGTCAATAATACAGTAGAAAAAGTCTATACAGCATGTGCAAATGGGGTAAGATAAGGGAGGTAAAGGCAATAAATAGGCCATGGTGAAGTAATTACAATATAGCAATTAAACACTGGAATGGTAGATGTGCAAGGAGCAAGATAAATACAGTATGGGGATGAGGTTGTTGGATGGGCTATGTACAGGTGCAGTGATCTGTGAGCTGCTCTGACAGCTGGTGCTTAAAGCTAGTGAGGGAGATATGAGTCTCCAGCTTCAGTGATTTAAATATTGTTTTTTGTGTGTGCAGTTGGTTCCAGTCATTGGCAGCAGAGAACTGGAAGGAAGGCGGCCAAAGGAAGAATTGGCTTTGGGGGTGACCAGTGAGAGATACCTGCTGCAGTGCGTGCTTCGGTTGGGTGCTGCTATGGTGTCCAGTGAGCTATGGCGGGGCTTTACCTAGCAGAGACTTGTAGATGACCTGGAGCCAGTGGGTTTGGCGACGAGTATGAAGCGAGGGCCAGCCAACGAGAGCGTACAGGTCGCAGTGGTGGGTAGTATATGGGGTTTTGGTGACAAAATGGATGGCACTGATAGACTGCATCCAATTTGTTGAGTAGAGTGTTGGAGGCTATTTTGTAAATGACATTGCCGAAGTCGAGGATAAGTAGGATGGTCAGTTTTACGAAGGTATGTTTGGCAGCATGAGTGAAAGATGCTTTGTGGCAAAATAGGAAGCCGATTCAAGATTTAACTTTGGATTGGAGATGCTTAATGTGAGTCTGGAAGGGGAGTTTACAGTCTAACCAGACACCTAGGTATTTGTAGTTGTCCACATATTCTAAGTCAGAACTGTCCAGAGTAGTGATGCTGGGCGGGCAGGTGCGGGCAGCGATCGGTTGAAGAGCATGCATTTAGTTTTACTTGCATTGAAGAGCAGTTGGAAGCCACGGAAGGAGAGTTGTATGGCATTGAAGCTCGCCTGGAAGTTAAGTGTCCAAAGAAGGGTCAGGTGTACAGTATACAGAATGGTGTCATTTGCGTAGAGGTAGATCGGAGAATCACCAGCAGCAAGAGCGACATCATTGATGTATACAGTGAAGAGAGTCGACCCGAGACACATTGTCTGCAATTGAGGCCGGTTGGACATACTGCCAAATTCTCTAAAATAACTTTGAAGGTGGTTTATGGTAGAGAAATTAACTTTCAATTTCCTGACAACTGCTCTGGTGGACATTCCTGGCAACGGCTCTGGTGGACATCTGCATTTCAGCATGCCAATTGCAAGCTCCCTCAACTTGAGACATTTGTGACATTGTGTTGTGAAAACTGCACATTTTAGTGGCCTTTTATTGTCCCCAGCTCAAGGTGTACCTGTAAGGATCATGCATTTTAGTCATATTGATATGCCACCTGTCAGGCAGCTTTGTGTGTATTGAAAGTTTATGGGCTCTTATATTTCATGTTGCGTTTTATATTTTTGTTCAGTGTGTTATCTTTATTTAAAGAAGAATATTATTGATTTTAGTAGAATTAAATGGAAATTATATTTTTTCCCCCATTCCTGAGGTGAGTGCGTATATGATGTGTGAAAGTGATCATTTGAAACAGGTCCTATTAGGCTACACTGGAGTTTTTCTTGCCACTTTAGTTGAGTGATAAACCTTAATGTCTTAAATTAAAACATGAGCTGCATTGATTTGAAAGTGGCAATTAAAACTTGCACTCTGTTCCTTTGCGTCAGGCTGCACATGCTGTTCTCAAGTGATTGTATTTTCACACGTCAAACTATTCTAAATGAAATATGGTCTTTACTAATAAGTACAATTAGTTTTAATTTAGTAGCCAATTATCAAATGGGCAGGAATGGGGGAAAAAATACGTGTCATCCGTAACCTATGCACTCGAATAGTGACTGGGGGCTGCTTTCCCACCTGTTTCAAACCAAAGTTTATTTGTCATATACACACGTTATTGCGGTTGTAGTGAAATGCTTGTTTCTAGTGCCAACAGTGCAGTAGTATCAAACAATACACACAACCTGAATGAATGGAATTAATGAATATAATTATTAGGACGAGCAATGTTGGAGTGACTGACTAGAATACAGTGTGTGTGTATATATACATGTGAAATTAATAAACCAAAAAATTTAAGCATTAATGAAGTGACTAGTGTTCCCTTGTTAAAGTGGCCTGTGATATAAAGTCTATGTATATGGGGCAACAGCCTCTAATGTACAGGGTTACTTAACCAGGTGGAAGCTGCTAAGGGATGGCTATTTAAGTCTGATGGCCTTGTTTGGTTTTTCAATTATGCCAGTAGGCTACTCTGGTTATTTCACTCACTCAGACCCTGTTTGAGGAGAATGCAGCCTCTCGCTGCGCAACGAGTGATATTCTGCTCAAATTCTGTATGCCATGGTCTCTCCAACACTGTTCCAGCATGAAACCAAGTGAAATCTGTTTGGGAACATCAACATTGATGTTTTCACCATGAAACATGTAATTAAACTGACAGCCCTTCTGTTTGTGCTTGAGAAGGGAATGGGGGTAGGAGATGGAAACTCATTGGTGAGATATTCTGTAGCTAATGGTAATGTCAGCCTATTAATTTTGAAAATATAAAAAATTCCCTATTGCTAGGCTAATCAAATACAAACTCCCTATAATTGTAGGATAACTAAGCGGCGCTGCACAACCAATGAACCAACGGCTAGGCCTATACTTTCTCTCCCAGACTACTGGGTAGGGTGTTTGGCGCGTCCATCCAGTATCGATGATAATACAGTCCACACTCAAAGATGATTCATGTTTTTCTGACGTGCAAAATGTGTTAGGCGATGTATTTTATAATGGCAGAATATTTGTATTTTTTTAAGCGTGGGCTCATATACACACACGCACAGTGCCTTGCAAAAGTATTCATCCCCCTTGGCGTTTTTACTATTTGTTGCGTTACAACCTGTAATTTAAATAGATTTTTATTTGGATTTCATGTAATGGACATACACAAAATAGTCCAAATTGGTGAAGTGAAATGGAAAAAGTTACTTGTTTCAAGTTATAAAACGGAAAAGTGGTCCGTGCATATGTATTCACCCCTATGCTAAGAAGACCCTAAATAAGATCTGGTGCAACTAATTACCTTCAAAATCACATAATTAGTTAGATTCCATACAGGTGGACTTTTTTTGAATGTCACTTGACCTGTCACATGTTCTCAGTGTGTAAATATATTACATTACACCTGTTCTGAAAGGCACGAGAGTCTGCAACAACACTAGGCAAGGGGCACCATGAAGACTAAGGAGCTCTCCAAACAGGTCAGGGACAAAGTTGTGGAGAAGTACAAATCAGAGTTGTGTTCTAAAAAATATATACAGTGGGGCAAAAAAGTATTTAGTCAGCCACTAATTGTGCAAGTTCTCCCATTTAAAAGGATGAGAGGCCTGTAATGTTCATCATAGGTACACTTCAACTATGACAGACAAAATGAGGGAAAAAAATCCAGAAAATCACATTGTACGATTTTTTTAATGCATTTATTTGCAAATTATGGTGGAAAATAAGTATTTTTCATTGGCAGGGACTGGGAAACTGGTCAGAATTGAAGGAATGGTGGATGGTGCTAAATACAGGGAAGTTCTTGAGGGAAACCTCTTCCAGTGATTTGAGACTGGGACGGAGGTTCACCTTCAAGTAAGAAAATGACCCTAAGCATACTGCTAAAGCAACACTTGAGTGGTTTAAGGGGAAGCATTTAAATATCTTGGAATGGCCTAGTCAAAGCCCAGACCTCAATCCAATTGAGAGTCTGTGGTATGATTTAATGATTGCTGTACACCAGTGGAACCCATCCAACTTGAAGGATCCGGAGCTGTTTTGCCTTGAAGAATGGGCAAAAATCTCAGTGGCTAGATGTGCCAAGCTTATAGAGACACCCCAAGAGACTTTCAGTTGTAATTGCTGCAGAAGGTGGCTCTACACAAAGTATTGTCTTATTTCTTTGCATCTTCAAGTGGTAGGCATGGTGTGTAAATCAAATGATAGCAGGCCATTAGCGAGTTGGATACTACCAACGCATGTCCTGAGTGCATAAGGAGATTACAGTGACTCAGTGGTCACGTTGAATTTTACTATGGTCATGACTCATGACTGCGGGTGTGGCGGTAGGACGGTCACCGCAACAGCCCTATGGTCAACCATCCTCCAGGAGAGCTAATGGTTGTGCAGGCTTTTATACCAGTCCCTCTAACAAACCATATAAGTGAAGTTAGCTGCTCAACCGGACCTTGATAAACTGTCTCTCTTTGAGCAGGGCTTGATCAGAAGGGCTTGCACACCCAGTAGATCTCCAGACTGAGGGTTGATTGTGTGTTTTAATACAGTTGTCTAACAGGTATTCTACTTTGTGGGTGGTTAAGTACCTTGCATAATGGCAGGAGATGGTACATGGGATCAGAGAGCAGCCTCACTGTCAATACAACATTACTCTTACTTTTTTTGTACGTACATAGCGAAGTACAATGTGGGTAAAAGTCATGAAATTCCATCTGTCAAAATGTGTAGGAAGCCTGTTTAGTATGAACCCTGTTTAGAATGCACCCCTCATGACAAAGAGTTCATATCAATCTGCTTTATTAAACCTTTGTGTTCCAATATGCAGAGATCAATGTTTTGACATTTTACATATCTTCAATAAATTGTCCAACTCTCTGTTTCCATGTATACAATTGCTCAATTACACAACCAACTATGCCTGAATGTCAGGAGAAACTGCAATTTTCGACTGGATTTTTTTTGGGGGGGATTAGTCTTGGTTGGGTGTGAGTATCATGACTTGCAGTTCGAGACATGAGAGAACTGTTGGAAATGGTGTTACTGTATGAACAAAATCAATTAACAGTAAAAAAATAAATGTCATACTATCATTACAATTCAAACTTGTGTTCAATCTTGACCTTTCAACTTCTCTGGCTTTATTTGGGTTACACATGTCTCGATGTGCTTTTTTAAATTAAAGAAATAAGCCAGTTGCCAGATTGTTTTTCTGAATCATGAAATGTTTATTTTATTAGTGAGTACAGTAAGCCTATATGACCAAGGAATTCAGGGGGAGAGCACAGTACCAGAGGCAATGGTGCATGTCAGGAGTACAACCGCACAGAACAGTCTCACATACTGCTTCTCTAATTCATTACTAAATATACAAACAGGTCCCGTGTGGCTCAATTGGTCGAGTTTGGCACTTTCAACGCCAGGTTTGTGGGTTCAATTTCCACCGGGGACCAGTACGAAATGAAGTGTGCACTTAAAAAAATATATATATATGTATTTAACCAGGTAGGCCAGTTGAGAACAAGTTCTCATTTACAACTGGGACCTGGCCAAGATAAAGCAAAGCAGTGCGACACAAACAATACAGAGTTACACATGGAATAAACAAATGTACAGTCAATAACATAATAGAAAAAAATCTATATACAGTGTGTGCAGATGAGGTAAGATTAGGGAGGTAAGGCAATAAATAGGCCATCGTGGAGAAGTAATTACAATTTAGCAATTAAACACTGGAGTGATAGATGTGCAGAAGATGAATGTGCAAGTAGAGATACTGGGGTGCAAAGGAACAACAACAAAAAATAAGGGAATGAGGTAGTTGGATGGGCCATTTACAGATGAGCTATGTGCAGGTGCAGTGATCTGTGAGCGGCTCTGACAGCTGATGCTTAATGTTAGTGAGGGAGATGTGAGTCTCCAGCTTCAGTGATCTTTGCAATTTGTTCCAGTCATTGGCAGCAGAGAACTGTAAGGAAAGGCGGCCAAAGGAGGAGTAGGCTTTGGCGGTGACCAGTGAAATAAACCTTCTGGAGCGCGTGCTACAGGTGGGTGCTGCTATGGTGACCAGTGAGCTGAGATAAGGCGGGGCTTTACCTAGCAAAGACCTATAGATGACCTAGAGCCAGTGGGTTTGGTGACGAATATGAAGTGAGCATACAGGTCGCAGTGGTGTGTAGTATATGGGGCTTTGGTGACAAAACGGATGGCACTGTGATGCATTCACTCTGGATAAGAGCGTCTTGTTAATTTACTAAAATGCCAATTGTAAACCGACAGGGCAATAGGTTCCATGACCATGTAGAAGAGGCAGAGGATTTATTTTAATCTGAGGTTTGTAGTTTTTCAACTCTTTGCCTATCCAAGATAGTGTAAATTTGGTCCGATTGCACTTCCTAAGGCTTCCACTAGATGTCAACAGTCTAGAACCTTGTTTGAGGCTTCTACTGTGAGGAGGAGAGAATGAGAGCTGTTTCAACCAGAGGTCTGGTAGAAGGCCATGAGCTCAGTCAGGCATGTGCCCGTGAGAGGTAGCTGCGTTCCATTGCATTTCTAAAGACAAAGGAATTCTCCGGTTGAAACATTATTGAAGATTTATGTTAAAAACATCCTAAAGATTGATTCTATACATCGTTTGACATGTATCTACGAACTGTAACGGAACTTTTTGACTTTTCATCTGGCCTGCGCGTCGTGAATATTGATTTGTGAACTAAACGCGCAAACAAAAAAGAGGTATTTGGACATAAATGATGGACTTTATCGAACAAAACAAACATTTATTGTGGAACTGGGATTCCTGGGAGTGCATTCTGATGAAGATCATCAAAGGTAAGTAAATATTTATAATGCTATTTCTGACTTCTGTTGAATCCACAACATGCCGGGTATCTGTATGGCTTGTTTTTGTGTCTGAGCGCCGTACTCAGATTATTGCATGGTGTGCTTTTTCAGGAAAGTTTTTTTTAAATCTGACACAGTGGTTGCATTAAGGAGAAGTTTATCTAAAGTTCCATGCATAACACTTGTATCTTTTATCAATGTTTATGATGAGTATTTCTGTAAATGAATGTGGCTCTCTGCAAAATCACTGGATGTTTTGGAAGCAAAACATTACTGAACATATCGCGCCAATGTAAACTGAGATTTTTGGATATAAATATGAACTTTATCAAACAAAACATACATGTATTGTGTAACATGAAGTCCTTTGAGTGTCATCTGATGAAGATCATCAACGGTTAGTGATTAATTCTCTCTCTATTTCTGCTTTTTGTGACTCCTCTCTTTGGCTGGAAAAATGGCTGTGTTTTTCTGTGACTAGGCACTGACCTAACATAATTGTTCGGTGTGCTTTCGTCGTAAAGCCTTTTTGAAATCGGACACTGTGGTGGGATTAACAACAAGTTTGCCTATAAAATGGTGTAAAATACTTGTATGTTTGAGAAATGTTAATTATGAAATTTCTGTTGTTTGAATTTGGCGCCCTGCACTTTCACTGGCTGTTGTCATATCGATCCTGTTAGCGGGATCTCAGCCGTAAGAAGTTTTAACAAACACTAAATAAGAAATACACATTTCGATCTTTGTATAATAAGATATAAAATTACCATAAATAACAAACAAATATTGGAAAGATGCAACAGCTTGTCTGAACATTTAGTCCACTTTTTATGGGAAGTTTTCCAGGTGATACTGTCACCTGGAACTCAAGCCTAACCTAGTCCTGACAGGCAGCGCAGACATAATCATCCAATGGTGGGATGGTTTTCATACAGGACTGGTGGAACCAACGTGGGCAGTGGTTACAACCAATCTGAAATCTATGATGAAAAAGGTTAATATATTTAAAACAAATACATTTTCTTGAATTACAATTATTTAATTATCAGACAAAGCTACCTAAATAAATATTACTGCTTATACAAATTCGTACTCCTAAAAATGTGCCTTTAGAAGTGAACAGGCAATTACCCAATTAGTGTCTTCCTCTTTATTGTCCACCTCCCCACAGAAGTGGCACAGTTGGCTCAGGTCATCTAGCAAAACATAATGTCAAGTAGTCTATACATCTCTACATGTGTTTTTCTGAGCAAACAGGGAACAAAGGAATAATATAGGTTTCTTGCAACATAATTATTTAAATACATGTGTTAAGCAGCCATCTAGTCAGAAGTTGGATTAGAGATAACCTTGAAAGATCCATATAAATATATATATTTTTTTTATCTACAATGATATTAAATTAGAAATTGAACATACCAGTGTTTTGGAGGAGAGTGACTGCTATTTCTTCTCTCACGATGTCAACATCTTTGTCCGTATTTGAAAAGATAATCGACTCCTTCAGGACACATTCAGCAAACTGGGGAAAATAATTTGATGGGCATTTCAGTTTTTCCCAACAAAATTATGTTACACTTAAGATTCTAATTCTCAAGTATACAACGACACAGCTATAATATAATTTGACAGTTCTGTTTTGCCTGTATTCTTTCAGTAGGTTAATTGTACATTACTTATGCTCTCATACTTACTTTCAAGGCAAAGACCCCACAAGAAGTAACATCTTGTTGGCATGGGTGAGGAAGGGTACCACATGCCCACCTGGAGGTATTACACCCGTTCTCTCTCAGGAATGAACATATATGTTAGTAAAAGTAGAGCATTTTTTAAACACTTTATTGATTACAATATAGAGATTAATAACAGAGGGGAATCTGAGAATGCAGGGGTTCCAGCAGGGTGTGAGTTGAAGTAGTCAAATCTGGAGCTGACAAGGGCTGGAATGTAAATGATGTGATCATCTCGGATTATCTAACATCTGTGAATGGGCTGGCCTTCCCTCGGGATGAAGAGCAACTCCGTTCCAGATGGAAATGTCAGAAAGAGATAAGATATAAGTTGAGTGTCCCATGAATATGTACTGTACATATATATATATATATATTGGAATACATATTTTTTTTATTTACATTTATATTATTATCATTATTGTGGTCAAGGGGTGGGGGGAGGCTGATGGGGATGGTGTCCCATTGAGGGCGAAGGGACCTATAGTGGAGGTGACACATTCAGTCACATTATGATACAATTGTAGTGGGGATCATGATCCTGAGTTCCTGGAGTGCCCTGTAAGGGTAAATTGAGGTGACAAAAGTTGGAGCGGTCAATCGAATCCCTTATGCAGGGGCGATTAAAATAATTTGTTAAACAAGTAATGTTAGTGAAGAGATGGTAGTGGATACACCACAGCCTGTGGTAAATGTTAGCTGCCAAACAAAAGATACCCTGTGTGTTAAAATGTGGATTTTGTTGAGGTCATTTCCACAGTTAGAAACTACAACACAAGTCTCAAAGAAGTCGAAGAAACTAGGAATTATTGTAGCTGCAGTTGAAAGGTTTCGGGGACTGAAGGATTTACATCGAAATACTTGCAAGGGGTACTGACGCCGGAAGACACGCCATCCCAGGTTTCCCTTGAGACTGTAGGGATCCGATCTGTTTATTTTTAACCGACATTTTTATTTATAATATCCAAAATAATAGTAGTTTTGGGAGGTAATAGCCTAGTAGGTGGTGGGATGCACATTAAATTGTGTGATCGCCAAAATACCATAGAAGAAGAAGTCAACATTTGAATCACCCACTGCCTACACTCGCCAGTCTAGCATCTGCCCCCCCCCCCCCCCCCCCCCCCCCCCCAAGTGGTGGAATCGACGACAGGGAAGGATCTGATCTATCCGGAGTAGCTAGCTTGCTAGCAGGCTGCGGCTCGCCATAGCTACGTAGTTGTTTGCTTGATGTAGGAACGATGTGGTCCTTTTTCGCTCGGGATCCAGTCAAAGACTTTAATTATGACATTTTACCGGACACGCAAGACAAGTCCGGAATATGGACACTGCATCGAGGCAAGCGAAAGGTAAATACAATAGTGGGGGCAGAAATATATTTGATAGATGTCTTGTTAGCTAGCTGATACAAGGCAAGGCCTCGCTAGCTAGCTATGACTGAGTTCAAGGCAGGACACCATTCTTATTTATGGGATGAAATTGAATGTTAAATTGCCATACATGATTATCACGATGTATGTCGTCTATATAGATGGCGTTGTCCGGATATTTATCGCCTAACGTTAGTTAAAACAACACGGCTAGCGAACGTAACTTGTAAGACCAGCATAGTTAATGTTAGCTATGTTTTGTTTATGCAGGGACACGTAATATCGCCACGTCAATCTCTGCTACAGTTATTAGCTAGCTAACGTTAGCTATCTAGCCACTGGTGTCACCTATAACGAGCTAGAAACGTCAGCTAGTTAACGTTACATGCTCATGCAAAATGTATTTCGACAAACTTTCATGACAAATTATGATGTCGTTAGCACACTGTCATTCTTGTTTTGCCTGGTAGCTAGTTAGCTAACTACTAACGTTATCGGCTAATTTGTCAAAGGTTCCGCTTAGCATCGTTTGTTCCTTTTACTTATTGTTCAATGCCATGCTGATGCAATGGTGGAACCTTTGGCGTGTACTTGTGTAGGTATCGTGCTGTGTTTAACCTTAAATAGGTAGCTAGTTGACTGAGACAAATTGTATGGTGACATGACAACAACCCTTATTGCAAGGTTCAGGATCGAACAACACCACTCCTGTGATTGAGGTCTGGCCTCACCAGGGAGACTGTAACTTAATCTCCCCTAAGTCACAATAACATCACCGCTAAACCTCAATAACATCGCTTTTCATACTAATGATGGATCATGACATTGTCACATTTTGACATTTCCTTAGACGGGTGGGGAACCACTATCGGTGTTTGTGTACGAGGTATCAACAGGGACAGAGGAACAGACCCAGCTAGCCAAGGCAGCGTTCAAACGTATGAAGACCCTCCGACATCCCAACATCCTGGCCTATGTAGATGGATTGGAGGTGTGTGTCTGTGTGTATTTCCTACCAAATGCAAATAACATCACAATTTAGTTGATATTTAAAACAATCATTCTGTCACCATTTTCTCAGTCTTCTGTATTTGTTTTTCTTGTAATTGTTTTTCATGCAGAGTGTGGTGAGTATCAAGGACTGAATCAGTTAGTTCCCATGTCTCTTCTAGAGAGAAACAGTAGCTAGTGTGCTAGTCGTTAGTGTACTAACTGTATAATAGAACCATACTTAAGACTAATGCACATTTTAACAATGTCATTGTGAATGCATTAATGTTGTCTCTTTCTGGTGCGTTGCAGACAGAGAAGAGCCTGTACCTGGTCACAGAGCAGGTCACCCCCCTGGCAGCCCACCTGAAGGCCCAGTCAGAGAGGGGGGGCTCTGGAGAGCTGGAGGTGTCCTGGGGCCTGCATCAGACTGTGGTCAGTAGACTGGAGGGGAAATGAGTGCTCTGATTTCCTGATGTTTCTTTATGTTGAGTGCTGCTTGTCCTTTATCAATCCTCTTCCACCTCTACTCCATTATCCTCCTCCTTCCTCTCTATCAATCTCTTACTCAATGGCAATATGACTCCATCTTGTCTTAGAAGGCACTTATATATTAATCACACAGTACTGAATGTTCTCTAAACACCAGCCGAAAGGCTCGTAGGAAGTCACATCAGCTGCTACAGAGTTAAACAGGTTCACAGATACATTATAAGTGTGTCCCCGGCCCAGAATGGCGTCAAACTTTAACCATACCATTCAACAGGTCAAAGGTAGAGCATCAGTACTCAGTTACAACAGATGATTCTAGACTAACTTTCCTCAAAGGAATGCATCTCTCTGAGTCTTCCCACACTTAAAATTGTTTATTACATAGCAATCTATACCAAATCAAATTCAGGCAAATAATTAGTCTATTGTTATGGGGAATTATTTGATTATCTCTCACACACTCTATTTCCCCCCTGTAGAAAGCCCTTAGTTTCCTGGTGAATGACTGCCACCTCCTCCACAACAACCTGGGTATCTGGGCTGTGTTTGTGGACCGAGCCGGAGAATGGAAGCTTGGCGGTCTGGACCACATGACCCCAGAGAACGGGGACGCCTCCACATCACTACCCTCCGCCAAAGCTGTTCACCCTGAAATGGATAAATACGACGCCCCTGAATCACCAAACAGTGGAGAGAAATGGTGAGGCGGACAGAGAATAAGTTAAGAATGAAAGACTGATTTCATGAAAAATTGTCTCCCTGGGATCTCCCATACAAAGGTTTTAGTTCAATGCTTAATGTAGTCTGAAGATACTTCATATTTGTATTGTCTGAGTCTATCTCTCTGTCCTCAAGGGCTGGGGATGTGTGGCGGCTGGGCTGTCTGATCTGGGAAGTGTTCAATGGTCCACTTCCCCGAGCCTCCTCCCTACGCTCCCTCGGAAAGGTACCCTCCTCTCCCACCCTTTACCTTCTAACATTTTACCAGAGCATCACACATTAAGAAAATCCAAAAATGATTCTAATGTCCTCCTGTCAAAAAAAATAAAAGATCATGAATTAATTGGAAGTGATGTGAAACGTATTATGGTTTGTTGTCCCTCAGATCCCTAAAGCATTGGTGCCACACTACTGTGAGCTGGTGGGGGCCAATGCCAGGGCCCGGCCTAACCCAGCCCGCTTCCTGCAAAACTGCAGAGCTCCCGGAGGATTCCTTAGCAACAGCTTCGTTGAGAGCAACCTTTTCCTAGAGGAGATCCAGGTGTGATTCCGGACCCCTGTCCTGATATAGAAAAAGCTTGACACATTAGAGGTGACACAGCTCTCATTGAAATGTGTTGACTTACCAATAAAACATTTTATTCAGTGAAATCTATCTTATCTATTCAATCTGATCCAGATCAAAGACCCAGCAGAGAAGCAGCAGTTCTTTCAGGACCTGAGTGAGAACCTGGACTCATTCCCAGAGGACTTCTGTAAGCACAAGGTGCTGCCACAGCTACTCACTGCCTTTGAGTTTGGCAACGCCGGTGCTGTCGTCCTCACACCTCTGTTTAAGGTATGTGTGCTGTGGAGGCAGAGAGGAGGGATTTAGATAGGAGAATGGATCACCGGCCTGGCATTTAATTGCTCCTCTCTATGTAAAGCATAATCATTAAATAGCTTTTAAAGGCATTTCTTCATGGGGAAACATGCTTTTGGCAACTAATAATCTCCCACCAATCAATCAAATGTATTTTGTAAAGCCTTTTTTTACATCAGTAGTTGACACAACAGATACCCATCCAACCAGGCAGAATATAACCCTCCCACACACCACCAAGGGGATGTCAACAGACCACTAACCCACCTTAGGATCCCGAGAGGGCAGAACATTTTCCATGTCTCTTTCTTTCTGTCTCTGTCAGGTGGGGAAGTTCCTGTCTGCGGAGGAGTACCAGCAGAAGATCATTCCTGTCATTGTGAAGATGTTCTCTTCTACAGACCGGGCCATGAGGATACGACTGCTTCAACAGGTACAGAGTACCACACATCAGAGTACAGAGACGGCCATTACACCAGAATGAGTGTTTGCTGCAGATCTCTTGTTTTATTCCTCTTTCCAACCCCGTCCTCATCTCTCTTTCCTCCAGATGGAGCAGTTTGTTCAGTATCTAAACGATGCAGCGGTGAACTCGCAGATCTTCCCTCATGTCGTTCACGGTTTCACAGACACAAACCCGGCCATCAGAGAACAAACTGTCAAGGTATAACTGGCTCACCAACTCTGTCAGACTTATGCTCACAAGACCAGGTGGCTTCACTCACTTCTTTATTCAAGTGGAACTGAAAGTATACATTCCCTGTGGTTAATGGTGTTCCCAAAGGTCTGTTCTTGTTGTTAAATGGTTTTTATGCCTCTTTCTGTTCTCTCCTTCTCCCAGTCCATGCTGCTGCTGGCCCCCAAGCTGAATGAGAGTAATCTGAATCAGGAGCTGATGAGGCACTTTGCACGGCTGCAGGCGAGAGACGAGCAGGGACCAATCCGCTGCAACACCACCGTGTGCCTGGGAAAGATCGCCCCCTACCTCAACGCTGGGGTAACTCACCTGCTTTCTCTCTCTCTCTCCATAGATCTATAGATG
Source organism: Oncorhynchus clarkii lewisi (assembly GCF_045791955.1). Taxonomy (NCBI): domain Eukaryota; kingdom Metazoa; phylum Chordata; class Actinopteri; order Salmoniformes; family Salmonidae; genus Oncorhynchus; species Oncorhynchus clarkii. The sequence goes on from NC_092177.1 coordinate 16,107,556, forward strand.
GAATGGGTAGTATTTCCAATGGTGTTTGTTCTTCACTGGTTGTCCTTTTCTTGTGGCAACAAATCTTGCTGCTGTGATGGTACACTATGATATTTCACCCAATAGATATGGTTTATCAAAATTGGATTTGTTTTCAAATTTGTGCGTCTGTGTAATCTGAGGGAAATATGTGTCTCTTGTACATTGGGCAGGAGGTTAGGAAGTGCAGCTCAGTTTCCACCTCATTTTGTGGGCAGTGTGCACATAGCCTGTCTTCTCTTGAGAGCCAGGTCTGCCTACAAGGCTATGCTCACGGAGTCTGTACAAAGCTGTCCTTAATTAAGTTTGGGTCAGTCACAGTGGTCAGGTATTCTGCCACAGTGTACTCTCTTCTCTGTTTAGGGCCAAATAGCATTCTAGTTTGCTCTGATTTTTCGTAAATTCTTTCCAATGTGTCAAGGAATATTTTTTTTTGTTTTCTTGTGATTTGGTTGGTTCTAATTGTGTTGCTGTCCTGGGGCTCTGTGGGGTCTGTTTGTGAACAGAGCCCCAGGACTAGGGCTGTTGTGGTGACCGTATTACCGCTACACAGGCAGGTACGAGTCATGAAGGCAGTCAAATTCCATGTGACAGTTTAGTCACAGTAATTAGGCTTCTCCAAGCTCTGATGCTGCTGATGGTCATTGGTAGCCTACCAAACTTGCTAACTGCCTGGTATTCAGTGTAGTTATTCCCTCCACAAGGCAATCAAACAAGCGAAATGCCGGGAAACAGGGACAAAGTGGAGTCGCAATTCAACGGCTCAGACACGAGACGTATGTGGCAGGGTCTACAGGAAATCAGACTACAAAAGGAAAACCAGCCACGTCATGGACACCGACGTCACACTTCCAGACAAACTAAACACCTTTGTCCACTTTGATGATAACACAGTGCCACTGTTGCGGCCCGCTAACAAGGACTGCACTCCTTCTCCGTGGCCGACGTGAGTAAAACATTTAAACTTGTTAACCATTGTTCCTGTACCCAAGAAGGCAAAGATACCTGAACTAAGTGACTACCGCCCTGTAGCACTCACTTCTGTCATCATGAAGTGCTTTGAGAGACTAGTCAAGGACCATATCACCTCCACCTTACCGGCCACCCTAGACCCACTTCAGTTTGCATACCGCCCCAACAGGTCCACAGACGACGCAATCCCCATCACACTGCCCTATCCCATCTGGACGAGGAATACCTATGTAAGAATGCTGTTCATTGACTACAGCTCAGCATTCATTCAACACCATAGTACCCCCCCCCCCAAGCTCATCATCAAGCTGGAGGCCCTGGGTCTCAACCCCGCCCTGTGCAATTGGGTCCAGGACTTTCTGACGGGCCTCCCCCAGGTGGTGAAGGTAGGAAACATCTCCCCTTCGCTGACCCTCAACACTGGGCCCCCACAAGGATGCGTGCTCAGCCCCCACCTGTTCTCCCAGTTCAGACTACTTGGCCACACACACCTCCAACTCAATCATCAAGTTTGCAGATGACACAACAGTAGTGGGCTTGATTACCAATAACGATGAGACAGCCTACAGGGAGGAGCTGAGGGCACTCGGAGTGTGGTGTCAGATAAACAACCTCTCACTCAACGTCAACAAAACAAAGGAGATTATCATGGACTTCAGGAAACAGCAGTGCGAGCACCCGCCTATCCACATCGATGAGACAGCAGTGGAGAAGGTGGAAAGATTTAAGTTCCTCGGCGTACACACCACAGTTAAACTGAAATGGTCCACCCACACAGACCGTGTGGTGAAGAAGGCGCAATAGCGAATCTTCAACCTCAGGAGGCTGAATAAATTTGGCTTGTCACCCAAAACCCAGACTAACTTTTACAGATGCACAATCGAGAGCGTCCTGTCAGGCTTTATCACCGCCTGGTATGGCAACTGCACCGCCCTCAACCGCAAGGCTCTCCAGAGGGTGGTGCGGTCTGCACAACGCATCACCGGAGGCAAACTACCTGCTCTCCATGACACCTACATCACAGGAATGCTAAAAAGATAAAGGACAACAATCACCTGAGCCACTGCCTGTTCACACCACTACCAACCAGAAGGCGAGGTCAGTACAGGTGCATCAAAGCTGGGACCGAGAGACTGAAAAACAGCTTCTATCTCAATGCCATCAGACTGCTAAATAGCCATTCACTAGCACAGAGAGGCTGCTGTCTGCATTGAGACCCAATCACTGGCCACTTTAATAAATGGATCACTAGTCACTTTAAACAATGCCACTTTAACATTGTTTACATATCTTACATTACTCATATCATATGTGTATATACTGTATTTTATAGCATCTATTGCACCTTGCCTATGCCGCTCGGGCCATCGCTCATCCATATAATTATATGTACATATTCTCATTCACCACTTTTTAGATTTGTGTGTATTAGGTAGTTGATGGGAAATTGTTAGATTACTTGTTAGATATTACTGCACTGTCGGAACTAGAAGCACAATCATTTCGCTTAACATCTGCTAATATACACTGCTCAAAAAAATAAAGGGAACACTAAAATAACACATCCTAGATCTGAATGAATGAAATATTCTTATTAAATACTTTTTTCTTTGCATAGCTGAATGTGCTGACAACAAAATCACACATTATCAATGGAAATCAAATGTATCAACCCATGGAGGTCTGGATTTGGAGTCACACTCAAAATTAAAGTGGAAAACCACACTACAGGCTGATCCAACTTTGATGTAATGTCCTTAAAACAAGTCAAAATGAGGCTGAGTAGTGTGTGTGTGGCCTCCACGTGCCTGTATGACCTCCCTACAATACCTGGGCATGCTCCTGAAGAGGTGGCGGGTGGTCTCCTGAGGGATCTCCTCCCAGACCTGGACTAAAGCATCCGCCAACTCCTGGACAGTCTGTGGTGCAACGTGGCGTTGGTGGATGGAGCGAGACATGATGTCCCAGATGTGCTCAATTGGATTCAGGTCTGGGGAATGGGCGGGCCAGTCCATAGCATCAATGCCTTCCTCTTGCAGGAACTGCTGACACACTCCAGCCACATGAGGTCTAGCATTGTCTTGCATTAGGAGGAACCCAGGGCCAACCGCACCAGCATATGGTCTCACAAGGGGTCTGAGGATCTCATCTCGGTACCTCTGGCGAGCACATGGAGGGCTGTGCGGCCCCCCAAAGAAATGCCACCCCACACCATGACTGACCCACTGCCAAACCGGTCATGCTGGAGGATGTTGCAGGCAGCAGAACCTTCTCCACGGCGTCTCCAGACTGTCACGTCTGTCACGTGCTCAGTGTGAACCTGCTTTCATCTGTGAAGAGCACAGGGCGCCAGTGACGAATTTGCCAATCTTGGTGTTCTCTGGCAAATGCCAAACGTCCTGCACGGTGTTGGGCTGTAAGCACAACCCCCACCTGTGGACGTCGGGCCCTCATACCACTCTCATGGAGTCTGTTTCTGACCGTTTGAGCAGACACATGCACATTTGTGGCCTGCTGGAGGTCATTTTGCAGGGCTCTGGCAGTGCTCCTCCTTGCACAAAGGCGGAGGTAGCGGTCCTGCTGCTGTGTTGTTGCCCTCCTACGGCCTCCTCCACGTCTCCTCATGTACTGGCCTGTCTCCTGGTAGCGCCTCCATGCTCTGGACACTACGCTGACGGTGCGTATCATTGCTCCAATGTGTACCTAACCATAAACATCAATGCCTTTCTTAAAATCAATACACAGAAGTATATATTTTTAAACCTGCATATTTAGCTAAAATAAATCCAGATTAGCAGGCAATATTAACCAGGTGAAATTGTGTCACTTCAAATTTTACGTAATTATAACATTGAAGGTTGTGCAATGTAACAGGAATATTTAGACTTAGGGATGCCACCCGTTAGATAAAATACTGAACGGCTCTGTATTTCACTGAAAGAATAAACGTCTTGTTTTCGAGATGATGGTTTCCGGATTCGACCATATTAATGACCTAAGGCTCGTATTTCTGTGTGTTACTATGTTATAACTAAGTCTATGATTTGATAGAGCAGTCTGACTGAGCGGTGGTAGGCAGCAGCAGACTCGTAAGCATTCATTCAAACAGCACTTTCCTGCGGTTGCCAGCAGCTGTTTATGACTGCAAGCCTATCAACTCCCGAGATTAGGCTGGTGTAACCAATGTGAAATGGCTAGCTAGTTAGCGGGGTGCGTGCTAATAGCGTTTCAAACGTCACTCGATCTGAGACTTGGAGTAGTTATTCCCCTTGCTCTGCATGGGTAACGCTGCTTCGAGGTTGGCTGTTGTTGATGCGTTCCTGGTTCGAGCCCAGGTAGGAGCGAGGAGAGGGACGGAAGCTATACTGTTACACTGGCAATACTAAAGTGCCTATAAGAACATCCAATAGTCAAAGGTTAATGAAATACAAATGGTATAGAGAGAAATAGTCCTATAATTTCTATAACTACAACCTGAAACTTCTTACCTGGGAATATTGAAGACTCCTGTTAAAAGGAACCACCAGCTTTCATATGTTTTCATGTTCTGAGCAAGGAACTTAAACGTTAGTTTTCTTACTTGGCACCTATTGCACTTTTACTTTCTTCTCCAACACTTTGTTTTTGCATTATTTAAACCAAATTGAACATGTTTCATTATTTATTTGAGGCTAAATTGATTTTGATGTATTATATTAAGTTAAAATAAGTGTTAATTCAGTATTGTTGTAATTGTCATTATTACAAATAAATTAAAAACATTGGCCGGTATCGGCTTTTTTTGGTCCTCGAATAATCGGTATCGGCGTTGAAAAATCATAATCGGTCGACCTCTACTTTGTACTATGGAGGCTAGTGGATTGACATAGGCTAGTGCTTTTACTATTAAACTGTTCGTTAAGCCTACTCATCTGTTGGCTGACGAAAAGTAAATGTGGACAGTTCTTCCAAAATCTTCAATATGCACCTCGTAATTCGATAAGGACATGCACAGTTGTGTCCCTGATGTGTCTGTCTTCACTTGTAGCCTGTGAGAAAGACCCAACCACATGATGGAGTGCTCAGGGAGAAGGGCACTATGGCCACTGGCCACAAAATGCCTGGATTTTTTTTAGGGTGCATGTCAGAGCAAAAACCAAGCCATGAGGTCGTATGAATTGTCCGTAGAGCTCCGAGACGGGATTGTGTCGAGGCACAGATCTGGGGAAGGATACCAAAACATTTCTGTAGCATTGAAGGTCCCCAAGAACACAATGGCCTCCATCATTCTTAAATGGGAGAAGTTTAGAACCACCAAGAGACTCTTCCTAGATCAGTCTCAAAGTGAGAAATCGGGGGAGAAGGGCCTTGGTCAGGGAGGTGACCGAGAACCCAATGGTCACTCTGACAGAGCTCTAGAGTTCCTCTGTGGAGATGGTTGCCCTTCTGGAAGGTTCTCCCATCTGGGCAGCACTCCACCAATCAGGCTTTTATGGTAGAGTGGCCAGACTTAAGCCACTCCTCAGTAAAAGGCACATGACATCCCACTTGGAATTTGCCAGATTCTCTGGTCTGATGAAACCAAGATTGAACTCTTTTGGCCTGAATGCCAAGCGTCACATCTGGAGGAAACCAGGCACCGCTCATCACTTGGCCAATACCTTCTCTACGGTGAAGGCAGCATCATGCTGTGGGGATGTCTTTCAGCAGAAGGGACTGGGAGGCTAGTCAGGATCAAGGGAAAGATATATGGAGCAAAGTACAGAGATCCTTTATGAAAACGTGCTCAGGACCTCAGACTGGGGCGAAGGTTCACCTTCCAACAGGACAATGACCGTAAGCACACAGCCAAGATAATGCAGGAGTGGCTTTGGGACAAGTCTCTGAATGTCCTTGAGTGGCCCAGCCAGAGCCCTGACTTGAACTTGATTGAACATTTCTGGAGAGACCTGAAAATAGCTGTGCAGCGACACTCCCTATCCAGCATGACAGAGCTTTAGAGGATCTGCATAGAAGAATGGGAGAAACTCCCCCAACACAGGTATGCCAAGCTTGTAGCGTCATACCTAAGAAGACGTGAGGCTGTAATCGGTGTGAAAGGTGCCTCAACAAAGTACTGAGTAAAGGGTCAGAATACTTATGGAAATGTTTTTATAATTAAATTTGCAAACATTTCTAAAAACCTGTTTTTGCTTTGTCATTATGGAGTATTATGTGTAGTAGATTGAGGGGTAAAAAATATTTCATCCGTTTTAGAATAAATCTGTAAAGTAACAATGTGGTAAAAGTCAAGGTGTCTGAATACTTTCCAAATGCACTGTGTGGAAGGTTTGGGAATCGCTTCCTTTTAGATGGTTGTAGAATTTCTGGATTTTGATAATTAGTGGGTATCTGCCTAATTCGGTGTTTTATGTTGTACACAGATGTTTTTGCAGAGTTCTGCATGCAGAGTCTGTTGGTGTTTGTCCCGTTTTGTGGTTGGTGAGCAGTCCCCAGACCTCACAATGGTTTCTATAACTAATTCATGTATTTTTAGCCAGATCTTAATTGGGATGTTGAATTTGATGTTCCTTTTGATGGTGGAGAAGGCCCCTCATACCTTGTTTCTCAGATTGTTCACAGCTTAGTGGAAGTTATCTGTGGTGCTGATATTAAGGCCGAGGTAGATAGTGTTTTGTGTGCTCTAGGGCAACTCCGTTGAGATAGAATTTGACCTTTTTTTGGAACACCATTATTTTTTGTCTTATTGAGATTTATTGTCAGGGCCCAGGTCTGACAGAATCTGTGCAGAAGATCTAACCAACAGTGCAGTTCAAGAAAGAGTTAAGAAAATATTTACCAAATAAACTAAAGTAAAAAAGTAACACAATACAATAACAATTGCTATATACAATGTGTACCGAGTCAATGAGCGGGGGTACAGGTTAGAGGTAATTCGTACATGTAGGTAGGGGTGAAGTGACTATGCATAGATAATAATAAATAGTGAGTAGAAGCAGTGTACAAAACAAATGGAGGGTGTTGGTGTCAATGTAAATAGTCTGGTGGCCATTTGAGTCATTGTTCAGCAGTCTTATGGCTTGGGGGTAGAAAATGTTAAGGAGCCTTTTGGTCCTAGATTTGGCGCTCCAGCACCCCTTGCCGTGCAGTAGGAGACAAAACACTCTGACTTGGGTGAGTAGAGTCTGTTGACAATTTTTGGGGGCTTTCCTCTGACCACCTAGTATATAGGTCCTGGATGGCAGGAAGCTACCACTACCTTTTGTAGAGCCTTTCGGTTATATGCCGAGCAGTTGCCATATCAGGCGGAGATGCAACCGGTCAGGATGCTCTCGATGGTGCAGCTGTAGAACCTTTTGAGGATCTGGGGACCCATGCCAAATCTTTTCAGTCTCTTGAGGGGGTAAAGGTGGTGTCGTGCCCTCTTCTCGACTGTCTTGGTGTGTTTGGACCATGATAGTTCGTTGGTGATGTGGATTCAGATTCTAGTAGTGTGAGGGCGGGGGCTGTAGACTGTTCTAGTGCCCCTGCCAATTAATTGATATATGCAGTTGAAGCCGAAGTTTACATACATTTATGTTGGAGTCATTAAAACTAGTTTTTCAACCAATCCACACATTTCTTGTTAACAAACTATAGTTTTGGCAAGTCTGTAATTTTTACAACAATTGTTTACAGAGAGATTATTTCACTTATAATTCACTATCACAATTCCAGTGGGTCAGAAGTTAACATACACTAAGTTGACTGTGCCATTAAACAGCTTGGAAAATTCCAGAAAATGATGTCATGGCTTTAGAAGCTTCTGATAGGCTAATGGACATCATTTGAGAAAATTGGAGGTGTACCAGTGGATGTATTTCAAGGCCTACCTTCAAACTCAGTGCCTCTTTGCTTGACATCATGGGAAAATCAAAATAAATCAGCTGAGTCCTCAGGGGGTAAAAAAATGTAGACCTCCACAAGTCTGGTTCATCCTTGGGAGCAATTTCCAAACACCTGAAGGTGCCACGGTCATCTGTACAAACAATAGTATGTAGGTATAAACACCGTGGGACCACGTAGCCGTCATACCGCTCAGGATGGAGACACGTTCTGTGTCCGAGAGATGAACATACTTTGGTGCGAAAAGTGCTAATCAATCCCAGAATAACACCGAAGGACTTTGTGAAGATGCTGGCGGAAACCGGTACAAAAGTATCTATATCCACAGTAAAACGTGTCCTATATCGACACAACCTGAAAGGCTGGTCAGCAAGGAAGAAGCTCTGCTCCAAAACCGGCATTAAAAAAGACAGCCTACGGTTTGCAACTGCACATAGGAACAAAGATTGTGCTTTTTGGAGAAATGTCCCCTGGTCTGATGAAACAAAAATAGAACTGTTTGGCCATAATTACCATCGTTATGTTTGGAGGAGAAAGGGGAAGCTTGTAAGCTGAAGAACACCATCCCAACCGTGAAGGACGGGGGTGGCAGCATCATGTTGTAGGGTTGCTGGTGCACTTCACAAAATATTTTATTTATTTTACCTTTATTTAACCAGGCAAGTCAGTTAAGAACAAATTCTTATTTTCAATGACGGCCTAGGAACAGTGGGTTAACTAACTGCCTGTTCAGGGGCAGAACGACAGATTTGTACCTTGTCAGCTCGGGGGGTTTGAACTTGCAACCTTCCGGTTACTAGTCCAACTCTCTAACCACTAGGCTACCCTGCCGCCCCATAGATGCTATCATGAGGATGGAAAATTATGTGGATATATTGAAGCAATCTCAGACATCAGTTTAAGCTTGGTCGCAAATGGGTCTTCTAAATGGACATTGACCCCAAGCATACTTCCAAAGTTGTGTCAAAATGGCTTAAGGACAACAAAGTTGAGGTATTGGAGTGGCCATCACAAAGTCCTGACTTCAATCCTATAGAACATTTGTGGGCAGAACTGAAAAAGCGTGTGCGAGCAAGGAGGCCTACAAACCTGACTCAGTTACACCAGCTCTGTCAGGAGGAATGGGACAAAATTCACCCAACTTATTGTGGGAAGCTTGTGGAAGGCTACCCGAAACGTTTGACTCAAGTTAAACAATTTAAAGGCAATGCTACCAAATACTAATTGAGTTTATGTTAACCTCTTACCCACTGGGGACGTGATGAAAGAATTAAAAGCTGAAATAAATCATTCTCTCTACTATTTTTCCTGACATTTCACATTCTTAAAATAGTGATGATCCTTACTGACCTAAAACAGGGAATTTGTACTAGGATTAAATGTCAGGAATTGTGAAAAACTGAGTTTAAATGTAGTTGGCTAAGGTGTATGTAAACTTCAGTGGGGTTCAAGCTCACTCCCTGTCTCAACCCACAGCCCTGTGGAAATAAATGTTTTTTTTGTGCCAATTTTAACTGCACACTTGTTGTGTACATGTTTTTTATAAAGTTGTATGTTTTTCCCCCCAACACTGCTTTACATCAATTTGTATAGCAGACCCTCATGCCAGAGTCCAGCTTTTTTGATTTATTAAAAAAAGCATGAGAAGGTGTGTCAGTGGGCTGACTGTGAACACTCTGAGAGACTCTGTGTTGAGGTCAGTGATAAAGTCATCTACACTACTACTACCAAGAGATGAGCTATAGGTGTACCTACCATAGAGGTCCCCTTGAAGCCTACCATTGACTATGTACAGACCCAGCGTGCGACAGAGCTCCAGGAGTTGTGACCCATATTTGTCATAGTTGTGTCTAGGGTGGCATATTAGGGAGGGAATGGTGTCACCTCCAGGTAGGTGTTTGTCCCCTTGTGTGCTGAGGGTGTTGTGTTCTGGCATGTAGTTCGCCACAGACCAGTACATGTCCCTGAGCCTGGAAATGGTTGATCTCCCCCTCTAGGATGGAGAAGCTGTCATCATTAAAGTACATGGATACTGTAGGGGGATATAGGTAGCACACATGAGGAAATTTTTCTCTGAGATCATTTCCTTATTCATTTGTTTTGACTAATTGAATAGAGTGGGATAGGTCTGCTCTACCAAATGAGCATACCCCTTGAGTCTCTTCCCTGTTTCACACCTGGTAGCTTGGTGGATGGGACTACCAGCTCTATAACCTAGAGGGCAGCGCGTGAGTCCGCCTCCTCTATACCATGTTTCTTGTGGGATGACAATGTCTGTATTTCCAATTTCTTTGAAGTCCAGGTTCTTGCTCTTTAGTCCAAAGGGAGATGACCTGAGGCCTTGTATATTCCAGCATGATATAGTAAAAGCTTGGATTTCTGTACTGTCTAGTGGTGTTTTGTGTGGTTTAGGCTCGGACCATTACAGTAGGTGTGAGCAGAGCATGTTGAGCAGCTCTCTCCCTCGCTCTCTCTGTTTAGCTCGCTCGCTCCTCGCTCTCTCCCCCTTTCTCTTCCCGTCTCCCCCTTTCTCGCTCTCACTCTCCCCCCTCGTTTGTGCTCTTATTCATACCTCTCTCCTTTCCTCCACAGACACGGCAACGAGTGTTGATCTCTGCGTTCTCTCGGGCCACTAAGGACCCCTTTCCCGCCTCTCGGGCGGCCGGGGTTCTGGGCTTTGCAGCGACCCACAACTACTACAGTGTGACAGAGAGTGCAGCACGGGTACTACCAACACTCTGTACCCTCACTGTTGACCCTGACAAGAACGTTAGAGATCAGGTGAGAAGCACTACAAACACCTTACACATTGCATTAGGTTTAGAAATATTTCAGCCTGAAAACTCCATCTACATATGAAAATATATTTTTACCTAACTCTCATTTCACATTGCAACATTCCATCTGTAAGAAGGTTCCATCCAACCTTTTTATGCACATGAATTATAAAAATGCCACGACGGGCAGTAAACTTTCCAAATGTCGAAAAAACAAAATACGCTAGACAAGGTAGGATTTTTGTGTCTGTAAATATATTATGCGAGAAATGGCTGTGGAAACACACAAGTGGCTCAGGTAGTGCAGCTCATCCAGGATGGCACATCAATGCGAGCTGTGGCAAGAAGGTTTTGCTGTGTCTGTCAGCGTAGTGTCCAGAGCATGGAGGCGCTACCAGGAGACAGGCCAGTACATCAGGAGACGTGGAGGAGGCCGGAGGAGGGCAACAGCCCAGCAGCAGGACCGCTACCTCCGTTTGTGCAAGGAGGAGCAGGAGGAGCACTGCCAGAGCCCTGCAAAATGACCTCCAGCAGGCCACAAATGTGCATGTGTCTGCTCAAACGGTCAGACACAGGCTCTATGAGGGTGCTATGAGGGCCCGACGTCCACAGGTGGAGGTTGTGCTTTTACAGCCCAACACTGTGCAGGACGTTTGGCATTTGCCAGAGAACACCAAGATTGGCAAATTCGCCACTGGCGCCCTGTGCTCTTCACAGATGAAAGCAGGTTCACACTGAGCACGTGACAGACGTGACAGAGTCTGGAGACGCCGTGGAGAAGGTTCTGCTGCCTGCAACATCCTCCAGCATGACCGGTTTGGTGGTGGGTCAGTCATGGTGTGGGGTGGCATTTCTTTGGGGGGCCGCACAGTCCTCCATGTGCTCACCAGAGGTAGCCTGACTGCCATTAGGTACCGAGATGAGATCCTCAGACCCCTTGTGAGACCATATGCTGGTGCGGTTGGCCCTGGGTTCCTCCTAATGCAAGACAATGCTAGACCTCATGTGGCTGGATTGTCAGCAGTTCCTGCAAGAGGAAGGCATTGATGCTATGGACTGGCCCGCCCATTCCCCAGACCTGAATCCAATTGAGCACATCTGGGACATCATGTCTTGCTCCATCCACCAACGCCACGTTGCACCACAAACTGTCCAGGAGTTGGCGGATGCTTTAGTCCAGGTCTGGGAGGAGATCCCTCAGGAGACCATCCGCCATCTCATCAGGAGCATGCCCAGGCATTGTAGGGAGGTCATACAGGCACGTGGAGGCCACACACACTACTGAGCCTCATTTTTGATTTGTTTTAAGGACATAACATCAAAGTGTGATCAGCCTGTAGTGTGGTTTTCCACTTTAATTTTGAGTGTCACTCCATACCCAGACCTCCATGGGTTGATAAATTTGATTTCCATTGATAATTTTTGTGATTTTGTTGTCAGCACATTCAACTATGTAAAGAAAAAAGTATTTAATAAGAATATTTCATTCATTCAGATCTAGGATGTGTTATTTTAGTGTTCCCTTTATTTTTTTGAGCAGTGTATATATTTGCATGAAAAGTTGTTGCCAATTGGATAGAAACCTAGCTTGTGAAACATGTTTTTTTTCTGTCCCTCAGGCATTTAAAGCAATAAAGAATTTCTTGACGAAGCTGGAGACTGTTTCTGAAGATCCAACCAAGCTGGCTGAAATAGGTCTGTACACAATCGCAAACCTCCAGGTCGCCAAAGCCTCAAACACTGATCTCACATTAAAGGGATAGTATGGGATTTTGGCAATGAAGTCCTTTATCTGCTTCCCCAGAGTCCGATGATCTCGTGGATAAAAACATTTCTGTGTCCAGTATGAAGGAAGTTAGAGGTAGTTTTGTGACCCAACGCTAACTAGTGTTAGCTGTACCCAAAGACTTCCAGTCATTGCGCTAAGCTCGGTATCATTTGCTCGCAAACTACACTATATAAATATATAACACACACAAAAGTATGTGGACACACCCCTTCACATTAGTGGATTAGACTATTTCAGCCACACTTGTTGCTGACAGGTGTTTTAAAATTGAGCACACAGCCATGCGATCTCCATAGACAAACATTGGCAGTAGAATGGCCTCACAGGATGCCACCTTTCCTACAAGTCAGTTCGTCAAATTTCTGCCATGCTAGAGCTGCCCGATCAACTGTACGTGCTGTTATTGTGAAGTGGAAACGTCTAGGAGCTTCATGAAATGGGTTTCTGTGGCCGAGCAGACCATGTCGATGCCAAGCGGCGACTGGAGTGGTGTCTCTGGAGCAGTGGAAACGTGTTCTCTGGAGTGATGAATCACGCTTCACCATCTGGCAGTCCGATGGATGAGTCTGGGTTTGGCGGATGCCAGGAGAACGCTACCTAAAGTTACCTGTAAAGTTTGGTGGATGAGGAATAATGGTCTGGGGCTGTTTTTCATGGTTTGGGCTAGAACCCTTAGTTCCAGTGAAGTGAAATCTTGGCGCCACAGCATACAACATTCTAGAAGATTCTCTGCTTCCAACTTGGTGGCAAGTTTGGGGAAGGTCCTTTCATGTATAAGAATGACAATGCCCCCATGCACTAAGTGAGGTCCATACAGAAATGATTTGTCGAGATGGGTGTGGAAGAAATTGACTGCCTTGATCTTAACCCCATCGAACACATTTGGGATGAATTGGAACGCTGACTGCGAGCCAGGCCTAATCGCCCAACATCAGTGCCCGACCTCACTAATGCTCTTGTGGCTAATAGCAAGTCCCCGCAGCAATGTTCCAGCATCTAGTGGAAAGCCTTCCCAGAAGAGTGGAGGCTGTTATAGTTGGGGGGGATCAACTCCATATTAATGTCCATGATTTTGGAATGAGATGTTTGACGAGCAGCTGTCCACACTCTTGGTCATGTGGTATACCTGTAACTTCCTTCATTGCCAAAATCCCAAACTATCCCTTATAAGGAATCTTTTTGCAGCCTTTGAGTGTCTAATATTACTTATCTCCTTCTCAACCTAGAAAAGGATGTGATGTCATCAGCCCAGCCGGCTGGGGCAGCGGCCAGTTGGGCAGGCTGGGCAGTGACGGGGGTGTCTTCTCTGACCTCCAAGCTCATCCGGACCGGCCAGGGGACAGAGGGGGGCAGCCCGGCTGAGAACACCCCTGTTGGTGGTGGTACTGCATCTCCTTGCGCTGGGAGCCCTGTGATAGATGGAGTACCCGGGGGTAAGGAACTGACTTATTTGCAGGATTACTCGGATCTTAAATATGTTTCTGTTTTGATTTGGCATGGGTCCCCAGATCCTCAATGTTATACAGCTGCACAAACCGAGAGCATGGTTGCATCACTTCCTGGTATGGCAACTGCTCAGCATCCGACCGTAAGACGCTACAGAGGGTAGTGCCTACAGCCCAGTACATCAAGCTTCCTGCCATCCAGGACCTATATACTAGGCGGTGTCAGAGGGAGGCCCAAAAAATTGTCAGACTCCAGTCACCCAAGACGTAGACTGTTCTCTCTGCACGTCAAGCGGTACCGGAGCGCCAAGTCTAGGTCCAAAAGGCTCCTTAACAACTTCAATCCCCAAGCCATAAGACTGTTAATCAAATGGCCACCCAGACTATTTGCATTGACCCCCCCTCCCCCATGTTTTTACACTGCTGCTACTCGCTGTTTATTATCTATGCGTAGTCGCTTTAGCGCTACCTACATGTTCAAATTACCTCGCTTGACCTGGTACCCCTGTATATAGCCTCGTTGTTTTATTCTAACCTTTTAAAATGTATTTTACTTAAGTTTATATTAGTGAATATTTTGTTAACGGCTTGTAAGTAAGCATTTCACAGTAAGGTCTGTTGTATTTGGCACGTGTGACATTTGATTTGTGGTCATTCTGTACATAAGGGTGGCATCCCCCATAGAAACATAGGAAGAGCCGGCAAAGCTGTATCCATCAGTTAATGGCATCTGCTATTTACAGCCACCTTTCACCTCATTCCTCCAGGCTCTGAAGTTAAACCCCCACCGGCCTCCATGACTCTACCCATTGCTTCTGGCCTTGCTACCCAATCAGACTCTCCTAAGGTGTCCGAAAAGAATGAGGAGCCAATCGGAGACCGGTGGGATGACGAGGACTGGGGAAGTTTGGAGGTAATTGGCATGGAATGGTTTTGGGGTGGGATTTGACATTTGGGACCGTGGGACGTCAACTGTCACGGAACATGGGGAACAGTGATGTTTGTATTGGAGAGGCATGTTCTATTTGATCAGTTAACTCATTCAACTACTCTTGCGCTCTCTCTCCCCCCACAGGACCCAGAGAAGGTACAGGCAGCAGACCCAGATGACTGGAACTCTTCTGATTGGTCAGGAATGTCTTCTGTCAAAAAGAAGGCCAGTGTAAGAGGAGTACGTATCTGGTTTTCAGGGAGGCAGAATGTTTGAATAGTCAAAGATAATGGCACATTGCATAGTCATGCTATTTCTGTAAAGTAACTAACACTCACACTTGTCTTTTCTTACTAGCTCTGGCTTTGATGTTAAACTTAATTGAGGAAAAATGTACTTACTATGACTGAGAGATGTGGTTGCTCTCTAGCTGTCTTCTCTCTGGATAAGAGCATCTGCTAAATGACTAATTTGTAAATACATTCCTGTCTGCAATTTCCTGAAAGTTCCAACCTACTGAACAATGGTCCATGATTTAAAACCGTGTGCATGCTGAAACTTCATGGGGGGTATTCATTCATTGCTGTCTCCGTTTCCATCCAGGTGGGTCTAGCAACTTCTGAGGCGGTGAAAAAGCAGAGCTCTGATTGGAGCAGCTCGGGCTGGGATGCCGACGACAGCTGGTCCAATGAGAAGGAGGCTGACGGCCAGGGTCAGAGTTCACCAGGAGAGGAGACGTGGGGCAATGACTGGGAGGAGGAGGGAACGACTGCTCCGGCCACTAAGAGTGCTGCTCTGCTGGAGGGGGTTCGGTTAGCCAGCGAGTATGACTGGGACAGTAAGGGAGCCACGCAGACAGACTTCCTTGCCAACGTGTCTCAGAGAGCAATGCCCACCCCCATTGCTACGGTGAGGAGAGGGCTTTATAAATAAACGTTTGACAGGAGTAGGCTTTGTGTTTTGAACAACTGACAAACAGGCTTGTTAAAGTGGAGGTAAAAGTTAGGTGTTGATGTGAAGTGGGGAACATTTTGAGGTGGAAATGGAAGGACAATGCATGTTTTAATGTGCGCTGTGCTTTCTGGTTCATGCTAGGCTGGTGATGGCTGGAGTGCAGAGCCTGCTGGAGACTGGGGAGCCGAGGAGAGCTGGGAGTCTGTGGACGGAAGTCAAGGTGAGTCTCAACCTGCTCTAACTTCTCTATTCTCCATCTCTCTCAATGATCTGAAACCAGGGAGTCCTTTTAATGAGATGCTGTTCATGTTATTAGGCTCAAGTCAAATTATAACAGCTGTCTGTCTTTTTGTTTCCTAAGCAGGCCTAAGCAAGGCAGAGCTGGCCAAGAAGAAGCGTGAGGAGAGGAGGAAAGAACTGGAGGCCAAACGGGCAGAACGCAAGGCAGTGAAGGGTCCTCTAAAACTGGGTGCTCGGAAACTGGACTGATTGGAAGGAAGAGGAGGTTTGGCGGAAGACAGGAAGCGAAGCAGACAGAGTGCTATGATGACTTTCCCCTGACTCCCACAGAGAGGGTGGAATGTATGGAAGGTTCAACATTCCATAATGAAAAAAAGATTGAAGAGACACTGAACTTGACTGTACAAGCTGCTCATTGGCTGAGAGGGGATCAGAGTGCCAGAAGCTGAGACATGTCTTATCCAGACTATTACGGGGTTTAAACATTGCATTCATATTACAGCGCAAATATTGTTTTTATATAAAAACAAAGATGTAAAGAAATGTACATAGTTGGTGCATTTGTCTGAAAAACGTTTTTTTTTTATTATATTGATATAAAATGTGTATATGCTGAATGTTCACATAGACGCATAAATGGGTTATGAATGTTAGATATTTCTGCAGTGTGACTGATAGTCTGCATGCATGGGTCTGTATATGAGTGACCTACCAGAAGGCATACGGTACTTCCCTGAAGGGTAATGCTGGGACACGTTCAGCAGGGCACAATGTTGTGGAACAGTCTGATAGAATAAGGGATCATGTCAAGTCTATTCATGATATTTGTTTGCCAACTGAACGTGTCTCTGTTGATTAACGGTACCTCACTGTACACAGATGAATAATATACACCTGGCCTACATCCCCTCGGAGCCAATCGGTTATCATTAGTGGTGGTGGGTTGACTGACTTGAAGCCTTCATATTCAGCATGGACGGTGTTATCATGCAATTTTATCTGTAGCTTCCTCCTATATATTTATGGAGTCACTTCGCTATTTAAAATCAAATCATGAAGTGAAAGATAATTCTGCCCATCAACTATCTTGTCAGATTGGTAGTGCTGGGTGGGTCAAGGGAAAGAGAAGGTTCTGTTTGTGCCTTTTATTTGATGGCAGCACGGTTTACTGGGGTCAGATGAACTGTGCTCTGTGATGTTTAAATATGTTGTGGGTGGCGAGGGAGGGAAGTCCAGTGAAATCAGATGCATTGTTTTATAGAGAGAGAATCTTGTGTACTATGAACAATTCCCAAAATAAAACCATGACAAAGTGTTATGCGAAAGGGTGTGAACTGTTTTACAAATATATATTCAGAACAATTTCTGCTTCTGCCAACATCCAAATCCACTGGAAAATTCCTTGTGGGACAACAGAGGTGTTTCTGTTTACTAAGAGAAGTATGTTAATCAGACCACAAACCTAGAGACCAAATAATGTTTATTAAAAATGTACAAACTTACATTGCAGAGCATGTCAAGACCAGATTCAGTTTATTCATTATTAATGTGCAAACAAGTTTACGGATCAAGCACTGGTTAAGATAAAATATTTTCAATCCAACATCTGGAAATTGCTAGTATACTCAAGAATAAAGATTTTGTTCATAACACTGTCAGTCATTTCAAGGCGATATAAGGAGCATTAGATGTATCCAGTGGCTATTTTTGGTGGGGCAAATTCCCCCCCCAAATATTTTGGATGCATGCCTGCAAAGCCACAACACTATGACTGTGACACTGTTAGGGCCGACATAAAGCTGTCCCAACAGCAGAGCTTTCTTTTCAGCACCATGGAGTGAATCATTACCGCTGCTACACCTGTCCATCAGCGGAGACTTGTTTAGCAGCAAAGCAGTTCATTCAGCCTCATTTACTGCCTTTAAAAAAAAACATTGCTGATATGGCTGACTTGCTTAAACAAATGTGGTTTCTACTGACAATTGAGATGTACAAACTATGGCAGAAGGGGACGAAGAGCGGATAAGAGGCAATCTGTAATTTCTATTAAGATATTAATGAGCGAGCTATGGACATAGTCAGCATAACTATTTGTTCTGCACTTTTGAAATGTACAGCGACAGAATTTAGAACATGGGCCATTCTTACAGTATTCTCTCTGTACACCAAGTCAGAACCGTAGGATAAATAATGGGGGCATATAAGCAGACAATGAAAGCTCTTACAATATTCAATGATTATATTTCTCTAAAACAGGCTATAGGCTACATGTACCCCTCCAAGTCAGAACAGTAGGCTAAGTTATGAGGGGGAAAGGGACCAAATTATTAAGGTGAGGCACATGGGCTACTAACAGATTACTACACAACATACACTTAGTATTACTTTCTTAGCTACGGCATACAAATCTCCCTGGCATATTACATCATTTATGCAGCCGCATAAAATACATTTTTGGACTCACCTTGTTGTGCTGTGCTCACTTGAACAGGAAGGTGGCGCGGCGGTCTTTGTGGGAAAATTTTGTCATCAAAGTCTGGCATTCTCTGGATTTATGGGGCTTTCAAGACAACTGGGAACTCTGGGAAAAAAAACAAGGTTGAATCATGACTTCAGTGATCTTCAGATCAGAGCTCTAGAAAGAGGCCAGAGTTCCTGACTTGGAATTACAAGTTGGATGACCGTTAAAAACATATTTTCCCAGTCGGAGCTAGTTTTTTTCAGAGTTCCCAGTTCTATTGAACTGACTGACGTCTGAGATTTCCCAGTTCTGAGTTTCCAGTTGTTTTGAACGTGGCAGAAGTCATGCTGAATTGAGAGCATGGCCAATGTAGTACAACTTTTCTGGCCCATGGTGTTGAATGTTTATTATTTTAAGCTTGGAAAAGAGACCCTTAAACCCAGACTTGGACCACATACCCACTCCACTGAATAGCAGGCTAGTGATTGCTTAGCCACTGATTCCTTTTTTTTTTTTAAGTATGATGTTGTCATGATCAGTCCAATCAAAGCTACGGTAGATACACCGTGATTTGACATTTTTATCTGTGGCCAATGACCTTGAGCCTTCTTGGATGGGCACTTCTAATGTAACTCTATGGCAGCACCCAAGGGGTTTGAATTTTAAAGATCTAGCCGTAGATTTTGCAGTGAGGTAGTGTCCCCATGAGTGACAGAACACCGAGCCAATCATGGCGCAACTAGAGAACATTACCAACCCCTACGCTCCGTATTTTCTGCTGGCTACCCCACCACCACAGAAAGCACTGAGCTAGGCTGAACCACCTCCATTTTGGAGCTGCCTTACTCAAGAAAGCAAAAAAGAGACCATGTTTGTATTTTGTTTTATTAAACTCAATGATTCTTTAAAAATTATTATTATTTTTTTTTTGACAATGTTTGCAAACTGATATGTGATACGTTTAATTGCCAAAATAACATGTAAAACAGGCACACGTTTTTTAAAAATATATGTTATTTTTTTATTAGCTAAACAGGTGGGGGCTCAAGACAGCCCACTGGACGTATCCACTCCGACCCTAACCAGGAGTAGTTCTGTGAGTCCTAAAGTCAATTGAATTCATGATAGAAATATCAGAACTTCAGTGGAATACCATTTTATCCCATTATTAAAAGATCTCAGTCTAGATAAATATGTTGAAACTTTAGTAGGGAAACTTCATAGCTTATAAGTAAATGATAATTTTTTTGTTAAATCAGCTAGAAGCCTGCAAGGCTAGGACACCTCCAAGGCTTTAAACCTCGGAATTATAACAAGACACTGTTCCTCGTTTCCTTTGTGCTTTCAAATCACGTCTGTGTAATTGTAAAAGTTTTTTAAAAAGATGTACGGAAATACTCAATCCTCCCTTCTGAAAACAACATAATTATTCAAGTGACGAGGGCAGTAGTACTGTAGTTGAATAATTAATCTATATCAGGCCTATTGGTGATTGGCTGCTCAGGAAGCTATCATACAGGTGCTCACTTATATTCTCCCCCTTTATCCTTCTTTTTGCTTCCACCTCCAAAGATGGCTGCCGCGATACCTGCAACAGCAAGGACTCCAAAGCCCACCATTGCGGCCATTCCCACTGTTTCCACAGCCTGCTGAACCTGGCAGAAAAATACATTAATTTGAATGAATGACTGATTCAGAAATAGTCATAGATGCTTTGAATGTATAACAACAAGTAATCCAGTTACTCTACACTCTCTTGACACACATTCATAGCTTGAGAATGTCATTATGGCTCACAAGATAACTCTATGCTGAGCACAGTACACCTATTGATGAGCACCAGTCCAGTGTACCTACCTGTCGAGACTCAGCCTTCCCATATCTCAGCTCTGTGACAAAGTGCTCACAGTTCCCCTTGAAGACACAGAAGGGCAGCTCCTGGTCCACATAGGCCTGGGCGTCCTTCAGTATCTCACAGATGGGTCTGACCTATAATAATATAATGCATGACATTTAGCAGATCAGTTTATGCTAAGCAATTTATGCCATTTAGCAGACGTTTTTATCTTAAGCGAACTTACACTAGTGCATGCATACATTTTCATTTGGTTGGCCCCTGCGGGAATCAAAACACTATTCTGGCATTACAAGCACCATGCTCTATCAACTGAGCCACATAGGATCACACAGGCACCTTATTCCCAGCGGTAGAAAAAGTACCCAAGTGTCATACTTGAGTAAAAGTAAAGATACCTTAATAGAAAATGACTTAAGTAAAAAGTGAAAGTCACCCAGTAAAATACTACTTGAGTAAAAGTCTAAAAGGTATTTGGTTTTAAATGTACTTAAGTATCAAAAGTAAATGGAATTGCTAAAATGTACTTAAGTATCAAAAGCAAAAGTAAACCATTTCAAATTCCTTATATTAAACAAAACAGACAATCATTTTATTTTTATTTATTTATTCACAGACAGCCAAGGGCACACTCCAACACTCAGACATCATTTACAAATGAAGCATTTGTGTTTAGTGAGTACGCCAGATCAGAGGCAGTAGGGATGACCAGGGATGTTCTCTTGATAAGTACTTTTGGGTTTCAGGGAAAATGTATGGAGTAAAAAGCACATATTTTTTTTAGGAAAGTAGTGAAGTAAAAGTAAAAGTTGGCAAAAATATAAATAGTAAAGTAAAGTACAGATACCCCCCAAAAATACTTAAGTAGTACTTTAACACAGTGCACTATGTTTGGCCAGGGCCCCATGGGGTGCTATTTTGGGTCGCAACAATACTGTACTTACCTGGTAATCCTGATCAAGCTGGTTGTTGATGCACCACTGATCATGCCCCACCACGTCCCAGATCTTTTCCTTCTTCACCTTAGCCTTGTCACTGAGCACAGACATCAGGCTGTTGGAACTGGCTCCAGGGACCTCGGCTGGGGAGCAAAGAGACATGGGAGAAGGAGAGGGAAAAATTCCAAGGGAGGGGGTGCACAGACAAAACATGTCATAAAACATATCATCAGTGCCAAAGATGAGTTTAAAGTTGAGTTTTGTCACATTAGCTTTTATCAGAAAGTATTCACACCCTTAGACATTTTCCACATTTTTGTTGCATTACAGCCTGAATTTAAAATGGAAAAAATTGAGATTTTGTGTCACTGGCCTACAAACAATATCCCATAATGCCAAAGTTTTTTCTTCACCTTTCAGCAGAACAATATTCTAAAACACAGGGCCAAATATACACTGGAGTTGCTTACCAAGGCGACAATGAATGTTCCTGAGTGGCCTAGTAGCAGTTTTGACTTAAATCGTCATGAAAATCTATGGAAAAACTTGAAAATAGCTGTCTAGCAATAATCAACAACCAACTTGACAGAGCTTGAGGATTTTTTGAAAGAATAATGAGCAAATATTGTACAATCCAAGTGTACAATATCTCTTAGAGACTTACCCAGAAAGACTCACCACTGTAATCGCTGCCAAATGTGTTTCTAACATTGACTCGGGGACGAATACTTCTAATCAAAAAACAGTGCATTCAGAAAGAATTCAGACCTGGACTTTTTCCACATTTTGTTACGTTACAGACTTATTCTAAAATATCAATCTACGCACAATACCCCATAATAGCAAAGCAAAAACAGGTTTTTAGAAATGCTAGCAAATGTATAAAAATAAAAACTGAAATACCTTATTATTATTTTGCATCTTCAAAGTGGTAGGCATGTTGTTTAAATCAAATGATACAAACCCCCCAAAAATCTATTTTAATTCCAGGTTGTAAGGCAACAAAATAGGAAAAATGCCAAGGGGGGTGAATACTTTCGCAAGCCACTGTATGTAGGCTACTGTATATAAATTGTTGAGTGCACTATATCTTCTAAAATAAATATTTGATCGTACTCAATAGTATAACTCACAGGGTGGGGCCAGGTGAACGACAAAACCGTCACCAACGTACAAAGTCCAGTGTTGGAAGTTGCATCTGAATATCTCTATCAGGTCCCCTGGCTTTGGCTTCTCATCGTACTGCCAAGGGAGAAATAATAAGTAGGATTTAGCAAATCTGTGTATTGCCACATACAGGGGTGTTGTTGCTAGACACCCTCTTGTTGAAGTATGCAACCGCCAACCAACTGCCAAGTATGCCGTTCTGAAAGGGAAAGTGCTCAGATCTCGTCGTGCAAACACTACTTTGTACAAACAAAATGTAAACATTTGCATAAAAACAGATTACACAGAGACAGTGGACACAATCAACATTTGGATTGGACTTGACTTACCAATGTTGGAGCCATGGTTACCGTTATTTCCTTTCCACAGTTTTGATTTCCCTTTTGCTTGTAAATAACTTTACGTTTTTCCTGAGCTTTTATCTCGACCCTGTAAAGTCAGAACAAAATCTATGGGTTATATTTAGGGGGCCTGTTTTCCTAAGACATTAGCTAACAAAATATTAGGCATTCTATTGGCTAATAAACTAGATACTGATCTAATTTCACTATGTTCTGGTGTCTATAAAAAATCTGTGGAGTGTATTCATGGATGCCAAGGAGAGCCAGGCTACACCAAAAAAAAAAAATATATATATATATATATATATATATCATTTTCAATTACTTTTGTCTCTCTGTTTCAGAATTTTTCTTCAATTCATTCCCAAGAGGCTGAATGTATCTATGGAGCCAGATAGCTGCCAAAAGCTAAAACGTACGTATCGTTAGGATCGTAAGGAAATCGATATGTAAATGGTTAGGATCCTAAGAAAAGCCATGTGTGAAACAGAAAACGTAACCGTTAAATTAGATCTGTAAACGTACAAACCCTACGATACGACTATGGATGAACATTTACACGTCTCATTAGATGTGTAAACGTACAAACCCTACGATACGACTATGGATGAACATTTACACATCTCATTAGATCTGTAAACGTACAAACCCTACGATACGACTATGGATGAACATTTACACGTCTCATTAGATCTGTAAACGTACAAACCCTACGATACGACTATGGATGAACATTTACACGTCTCATTAGATGTGTAAACGTACAAACCCTACGATACGACTATGGATGAACATTTACACGTCTCATTAGATGTGTAAACGTACAAACCCTACGATACGACTATGGATGAACATTTACACGTCTCATTAGATCTGTAAACGTACAAACCCTACGATACGACTATGGATGAACATTTACACGTCTCATTAGATGTGTTAACGTACAAACCCTACGATACGACTATGGATGAACATTTACACGTCTCATTAGATGTGTAAACGTACAAACCCTACGATACGACTATGGATGAACATTTACACGTCTCATTAGATCTGTAAACGTACAAACCCTACGATACGACTATGGATGAACATTTACACGTCTCATTAGATCTGTAAAAGTACAAACCCTACGATACGACTATGGATGAACATTTACACGTCTCATTAGATCTGTAAACGTACAAACCCTACGATACGACTATGGATGAACATTTACACGTCTCATTAGATCTGTAAACGTACAAACCCTACGATACGACTATGGATGAACATTTACACGTCTCATTAGATCTGTAAACGTACAAACCCTACGATACGACTATGGATGAACATTTACACGTCTCATTAGATGTGTAAACGTACAAACCCTACGATACGACTATGGATGAACATTTACACGTCTCATTAGATGTGTAAACGTACAAACCCTACGATACGACTATGGATGAACATTTACACGTCTCATTAGATCTGTAAACGTACAAACCCTACGATACGACTATGGATGAACATTTACACGTCTCATTAGATGTGTTAACGTACAAACCCTACGATACGACTATGGATGAACATTTACACGTCTCATTAGATGTGTAAACGTACAAACCCTACGATACGACTATGGATGAACATTTACACGTCTCATTAGATCTGTAAACGTACAAACCCTACGATACGACTATGGATGAACATTTACACGTCTCATTAGATGTGTAAAAGTACAAACCCTACGATACGACTATGGATGAACATTTACACGTCTCATTAGATCTGTAAACGTACAAACCCTACGATACGACTATGGATGAACATTTACACGTCTCATTAGATCTGTAAACGTACAAACCCTACGATACGACTATGGATGAACATTTACACGTCTCATTAGATCTGTAAACGTACAAACCCTACGATACGACTATGGATGAACATTTACACGTCTCATTAGATGTGTAAACGTACAAACCCTACGATACGACTATGGATGAACATTTACACGTCTCATTAGATGTGTAAACGTACAAACCCTACGATACGACTATGGATGAACATTTACACGTCTCATTAGATGTGTAAACGTACAAACCCTACGATACGACTATGGATGAACATTTACACGTCTCATTAGATGTGTAAAAGTACAAACCCTACGATACGACTATGGATGAACATTTACACGTCTCATTAGATGTGTAAAAGTACAAACCCTACGATACGACTATGGATGAACATTTACACGTCTCATTAGATGTGTAAACGTACAAACCCTACGATACGACTATGGATGAACATTTACACGTCTCATTAGATGTGTAAACGTACAAACCCTACGATACGACTATGGATGAACATTTACACGTCTCATTAGATGTGTAAACGTACAAACCCTACGATACGACTATGGATGAACATTTACACGTCTCATTAGATGTGTAAACGTACAAACCCTACGATACGACTATGGATGAACATTTACACGTCTCATTAGATGTGTAAACGTACAAACCCTACGATACGACTATGGATGAACATTTACACGTCTCATTAGATGTGTAAACGTACAAACCCTACGATACGACTATGGATGAACATTTACACGTCTCATTAGATGTGTAAACGTACAAACCCTACGATACGACTATGGATGAACATTTACACGTCTCATTATATCTGTAAACGTACAAACCCTACGATACGACTATGGATGAACATTTACACGTCTCATTAGATCTGTAAACGTACAAACCCTACGATACGACTATGGATGAACATTTACACGTCTCATTAGATGTGTAAACGTACAAACCCTACGATATGACTATGGATGAACATTTACACGTCTCATTAGATGTGTAAACGTACAAACCCTACGATACGACTATGGATGAACATTTACACATCTCATTAGATGTGTAAACGTACAAACCCTACGATACGACTATGGATGAACATTTACACGTCTCATTAGATCTGTAAACGTACAAACCCTACGATACGACTATGGATGAACATTTACACGTCTCATTAGATCTGTAAACGTACAAACCCTACGATACGACTATGGATGAACATTTACACGTCTCATTAGATGTGTAAACGTACAAACCCTACGATACGACTATGGATGAACATTTACACGTCTCATTAGATGTGTAAAAGTACAAACCCTACGATACGACTATGGATGAACATTTACACGTTTAATTCTTACTTTACGTCTCCCTTTACTCGGGTTACACATCTTTTTTATACGCACAAACGTGTGACATCTGCAAAGGACATGAACCGGATGTAGCTAGTCAAAGATAGCCAGTCAATCAAGCAACTCTAGCCAAGACTTTATAGTTGATTTGCAGCTTCCGGTTTCATTTCCAGAATAAAAGTCTAGAGCATTCGATAAGGGCGTTATAACAGTAGATGACGTAATACAGGCTTGGGCCTTCAGCAAATTACTTGTGTGAGAATTGTATTATAAAGACACAGAAGACCCTTGTCTAAAATAAACGCCTGAGCTGCAAAATAGAAAGTAAATATGATTTAGGCTAGGCCTATTCCACTATCTAAATATGCCATACTGTTGTGTGTTATTTAACAGTCATATAATTGCATCATTTATTTTTTATAGCCGCGTGGGGGCTACTGTGGTGATCATGTACACTTTTTCCAGTATTTGGGAGCACGGACTTGTAGGCCTTATACTAGGCATTTTGACTGTTGTATTTGCGAATTCCACTCTGTATGTAGGCTTGTAGCCATTTGCATTGCACAACCCCATCACGCAGAGGCTATATCCATATCAATAAATTAGGTTAAAGAAATATTGATTAAGTCTTAGCTATAACCTGTCCTGAGCTAAATAGCCAAGGGATCCCAAATGGTCAAGACTATGAATAGCCTATTCTTATTGCCAGATTGGTTTTCCCTATCCTATTAGCCACTGCATGTGCTTCTTCAACTATTTAGTTTCAAATGTATTTAGAGGCCTGTAAGCTGGGTCCTCTTTTTAAGGGGAGGCCTATAATAAAAGCAGTAATAAAACACAAATAGAGTACTGCAAGACACCAGTACCCAAAATTAAAGCCTAAATTGCAATGCCTACAGGTTTGTAGATAGGCCTAAATGAAACATTGAAATATTAGTAATATAGAATGGAGAATTTTAACTTGAAAACATGCAGGATACCTCTTTCCGGTTTCCCAGACTTCTGTTTTTTGTATACTGTGTTATGCTTGTTCTCATAGTACTCCTCACAAGTTTTTATTGTTGGTGAGATGAAATTGCCAAAACTTGGAAAGGTATTATTGTACATCAGAATTGCAACACAAGATTTGTTCAAGACTAAACGTTTTCTCCGTAATCATAACATGGTGTTTACATGTTCACAGATGAAATTTCACATTTACGTTTCACGCATGGCTTTTCTTACGATCCTAACAATTTACGTATGGATTTTCTTACGATCCTAACGATTCATACGTTCAACCTTTTGGTAGCTATCTGGCTCCATATGTATCTCACCGGAGAAAGCATGTGAGCGACCAAAACAGTGCCCCTCTGTCTCTTTATGTGTAGGTCATCTATCTGATGCTGTCTGGTCCAAACGAGTATGACATTGTTGCCGCCCATAGCATTGAATGGAATGCAAGGGAAGCATGCGTGCATTGGGCTTACCTTGATTTTAAAAAAGCATAAAAAATTAGCCAATCAGCGTTGAGCTAAACTGAGCGAGCTCAACTGTGAATGGTCTTGGCGCACCAAAAGAAAGTGTCAAGGGAAGCCAGCTTTGATATTGGTGTCACTCCTATCAAATCACATTGAGCATACGTCATTGACAGAAACAA
This sequence comes from Oncorhynchus clarkii lewisi, assembly GCF_045791955.1. Classification (NCBI taxonomy): domain Eukaryota; kingdom Metazoa; phylum Chordata; class Actinopteri; order Salmoniformes; family Salmonidae; genus Oncorhynchus; species Oncorhynchus clarkii. Next base: position 16,135,152 of record NC_092177.1, read on the forward strand.
CTTGAATTGTTGCATCTTGTTGTGTTGTTGTCGTCTGGTGGCTAGCTAGCTAGCTAAAATTGTCCCTTTCCTAAATTAGCCATGGATGGAGATAGAGATTTGAACATGTGGTTTAACTAAATTCTCCTTACTGGCCAATGATTGTAACGGTGATTCTGATCCAACCATTAATTCATACATTGTTGTGCCCCTGGCCTGAGAGGATGGAAGTTCAATATGTAGATAGCTGTAGAAGGCTAATGTTAACTAGCTGACGTTGCCCATGAATGGAAGTTAGGCTAGCAAACAACCATTTTAGCAAGGTAGCCTAGGACAACAAGAAATAAAAGCCTGTCCTGTATGACAGAGTGATAGACTGTTTTGTCAACATGAAAGAGAGGAGGATGGCATTGGAGTTTCTCGACAAGTAGGGTGTAAACATATTTTTCTACTTGCACAAACAGAAATCCGAACCATGGACAGCCGCATCTTAAATATATATAGAGAGAGAGCGAACAGACACAGAGAGCATGGCAACCTGAGTTCTTCTGCAAAAAGATAGAATTTAGAGTTGGATAAATGTAAATAAACTTGCATTTTTTCACTAGGACATCAAAACCTTCATTCCAAATCACAATTCCATACCTAAAACCTTAATTTTGAACAAAATTACCTGAATGGACTATTACTAGCAAGAATTATCAAGAAGAAAAAAAACTTCTAACAAACCAAAACCTGCATAAGAAACACAGCGGAATATGGAAACACCATCTAGCAGAAAACTAGGTGAGTAATGTTCAGTCTGAACTTACTTCTGAAGCCAAAAATTAAAACACAATCTCTTGGTAATTTTATTATATAAAGCTTAATAAATAAGGCTACGAAGCTGCTATGAAAGAAACTGACTGAAATTCACACAGAAGTGTGAAGTGAGAGGTGTGAAAATTCTTGAGCCTAACAATGGCAGGAGAGTTTCCCGTCCCATTGGTGCAGAGGTAACTGTCCACAAAATTAGGTGGAAACTGAAATGCACTTCCTAGCCTCCTGCCCAATGTATGACCATATTAGAGACAAATATTTCCCTCAGATTACACAGATCCACAAAGAACTCCAAAACAAACCCAATTTTGATAAACTCCCATATCTACCGGGTGAAATCCCACAGTGTGCCATCACAGCAGCAAGATTTGTGACCTGTTGCCACAAGAAAAGGGCAACCAGTGAAGAACAAACACCATTATAGATACAACCCTTATTTATGCTTATTTATTTTCCCTTCTGTACTTTAACCATTTGTACATTGTTACAACACTGTATGTATATATATACACGTAATTTGACATTTGTAATGTCTTTATTGTTTTGAAACTTCTGTATGTGTAATGTTTACTGTTCATTTGTATTGTTTATTTCACTTTTGTATATTATCTACCTCACTTGCTTTGGCAATGTTAACACATGTTTCCCATGCCAATAAAACCCTTGAATTGAATTAAAATATAGTACCCCCTGGATTCATCTCTATTTTTAACTGATATGCAGCCTTCAATTGTAAGTTACATCAATAAGAAACAATATTGTTGCTTTGATCACATCAGAAGATATCCTCCTCAGAATCTCCAAAATACAATAGCCACAGGACAACTTTATTCTGCCGTCTTAAAGGACCATTCGCCGTCACTCACACTGTTGGGGCGAGTGACTCTGAACTTACTATGGCTAGCCCCAAGTCGTTCTTGTTTCTCTGGTGCTTTATGCTATTTGCCTCATGACTCCTGCGTGTGTAACAGTATAGCTTCTGTCCCTCTCCTCGCCCCAACCTGGGCTCCGACCAGGGACCCTCTGCACACATCAACCACAGTCACTCACGAAGCATCGTTACCCATCGCGCCACAAAAGCTGCGGCCCTTGCAGAGCAAGGGGAACAACTACTTCTAGGTCTCAGAGCGAGTGACGTCACCGACTGAAACACTATTAACGCGCACCACCGCTGACTAGCTAGCCATTTCACATCGGCCACACGTGCTTTGTTGACTATGAACTTTCTTGTTTACCCAACCGTGGGTTCTAACCACCTCTCGCCAGCTTTGTATTCATGTTACCTGATGAAATTGCTTTACAATATGATCTTGTGCATGTATACCCAGGCCAATTTACTGTTGCTAACCCCAATTCTGGTTTCTGCTCTGATTTCTGCTTCACGGATTTCTGCTCTCGTAAAAGCCTGGGTTTTCTGCATGTTAACACTAGAAGGTTTTAACATAAAATGGATCAATTGAAAGTGTGGGTTCACAGCTCCAATCCAGATGTGTTGGTCATTACTGAGACGTGGTTAAGAAAGAGTGTTTTGAATACTGATGTTAACCTTTCTGGTTATAACCTTTTTCGGCAAGACAGACCTTCCAAAGGTGGAGTGGCAATCTTTACCAAGGCCACCTTCAGTGCTCGTTTGTCTCCACCAAGTCTGTCCCCAAACAACTTGATTTCCTGGTTTTACGCATTAAATGTTCAAATAACTCTTTGTTGACTTGTTGCTGGGTGTTATCGGCCACCGTGATCCCCTCTGTCGAAGACACCTGGACCAATTTTCAGTGGTATCGTTAACAAATACGCACCCGTAAAGAAAACTATCATTAAAAATAGGTTCAGTCCCTGGTTCGACCGTGATCTGTCAGAGTTACTCCACCTCAAGAATTCCATTTGGCAAATCGCTTGGCACACGCATACTCAGACTGACTGGCTTTCGTTCAGGCAAATTAGAAATAAGTGCACTCAGGCTATCAAGAAGGCCAAAGTTAGTTACTTTAAGGAGCAGTTCTCTCTCTGTGGGTCTAACTGCAAGAAGTTCTGGAAAACGGTTAAAGACCTGGAGAATAAACCCTCCTCCTCACAGCTGCCCATGTCCCTTAATGTTGATCACATATGTCAGAGTCAAGGCCCGCGGGCCACATCCGGCCCGCAAGAAGGTTTTTTACGGCCCCTGGGATGATCTTGATTTATTATTAGAACCGGCCCGCAGCAAGCCGGCAGCCCGCAGATCTTTTACACGCACCAATACTACATTTCCCACAATGCAAAGGTGACGCACCGAGCAGTAGGCTGCTTCATTTCAATATTTATTGGCACAGCAGTCGTCAGCATCACAGTAAAATTAACTTTCAGATACCCATCAAAAATGGCAAAACGGAAGGTGGATACTGAGAACCGGGGGTTTCAAACAAGGTGGGAGTCAGAGTATATGTTCACGAAGGTAGCTGGAAAACCTGTGTGTCTTCTGTGTGGAGAAAGTGTGGCGGTACTGAAAGAGTATAATCTGAGACGACATTATGAAACGAAACACGCGGACAAAAACAAGAATATGGACATGGAACAAAGGCTACAAAAGGCAGAGGAATTAAAACGAGGCCTCAAATCTCGACAGGCTCTGTTCAAAAAAGCCAAATCACAAGGCCAGGCTGCTGTCAAGGCCAGTTTTATTTTGGCAGAAGAGATCGCTAAATCAGCCCGGCCATTTACGGAGGGGGATTTCATCAAAAACTGCATGATTAAAGTTTGTGACGAAGTTTGCCCAGAAAAAAGGCAACTCTTTTTAAATGTGAGTCTGAGCAGAAACACCATTGCCGAGAGAGTAGACCAGTTGTCCATCAATCTAAAAGAGCAGCTTGTGAAAAAGGGAAAAGATTTTATTGCATATTCCTTGGCTGTGGATGAGAGCACCGACATTTCTGACATTGCCCAGTTGTCAATTTTCATCCGCGGAGTGGACTCCAACCTAAGCGTGACAGAGGAGTTTTTGGCTTTACGTCCTATGCATGGCACAACTACGGGGCATGATTTGTATGAAGAGGTGTCAAGATGTGTAAATGAGATGGAGCTGCCTTGGGAAAAACTCGTGGGTTTGACAACCGACGGAGCACCTGCGATGTGTGGACACAGGAGCGGACTGGTGGCGAAGATACGGGAAAAGATGCAAGAGGAAAACGCGACAGGTGAGCTGACAGCTTATCATTGTATCATACACCAGGAAGCGTTGTGCGGTAAAGCCTTGAAAATGGAGCATGTAATGAGCATCATCACGCGCACAGTTAACTTTATCAGAGCCAAAGGTTTGAATCACCGCCAGTTCAAGGCATTTCTGACGGAGTTAGAAACGGAGCATGGTGATTTGCCTTATCACACAGAGGTGCGATGGCTAAGCCAGGGAAAGGTGCTTCAAAGATGTTTCGAGCTTCGTGAGGAGATTTGTCTGTTCTTGGACAGCAAAGGGAAAGACACAACACAACTCCGAGACGAAATGTTTCTGTGTGAAATGGCTTTTCTGTGTGACATTACGAGTCATCTGAATGCAATAAACTTGCAGCTGCAGGGTCGGGATCGTGTCATCTCTGATATGTACAGTACAGTGAAGGCATTTAAAACCAAACTGACTCTGTGGGAGACGCAGATGCGGAAAGAAAATTTGAGCCACTTTCCCAGCTGCCAGACCATGAAAGAGAAGCTCTCTACCAGTGCGTTCCCGAGCACACAGTTGGCTGATAAAATAGGTATGCTTGCCGCTGACTTTCGACGCCGATTTGCTGACTTTGAAGCACAAAAAAGCAGGTTGGAACTGCTCGGTAACCCATTTGCTGTTGACGTGGAAAGCTCACCACCAAACCTCCAAATGGAGTTGATTGACCTCCAATGCAATGATGCACTGAGGGCAAAATATGCGGCAGTGGGTGCTGCGGAGTTCGCCCGTTTCCTCCCCGGCACAATGCCCCAGCTGCGCATCCAGGCTGCTCAAACGTTGTCTATGTTTGGCAGCACATACCTGTGTGAACAACTGTTTTCTTTGATGAACCTGAACAAAACATCACACAGAAGTCGACTTACTGCTGAACACCTCCACTCAATTCTGAGGATTTCTTCAGCTCAGAGCCTTACCCCGAACATTGATGAACTTGTGGAAAAGATGGGACACCACCAAGTATCACCCTCAACCTCAAACAAGTGAACATTTCTGTGCAATCACATATTTAGAGTTTTTACTCAGTTCAAGTTTAAAAGTTAAAATTTAATATTTGTTTTCACTGCATGTTACTTCTCCTTAAACAAAGTGTTGTTTTTGATTAATAGATTTTTGCACTTTATTTTTTTGTATTTCAATCCAATTATATTTTAAAAATATTTCAGTTGAGTGGATGATAGAAAATTGCTATTATTGTTTTTTCTTTGAAGTAAATTTAGCCCACTTTTGCTAAAATAGAAAATATAGTCTACTGATGGTGCCTTGAATACCGGTTTCTTTCATTTAATGTTCATGTTATGGGGATATTTATATAAAGGAAATTTGTCTTTTGTGTCTGTTGAAAATTAAAGATTACTGACAGAGCCATAAGAAAATATTGCTTTATTTATCTGATCATATTGTAATATATTTGTTAGGTTTTCAGTAGGTTCAATTAGGTTCACTAGACTATATGCGTCATTTAAAAATTTTTCAATTAACATTCGAACAGTCCGGCCCTCGTCTTGTAGCTGATTTTTTTATTTGGCCCTCCGTCCATTTGACTTTGACACCCCTGATGTTGATGATCTGGTTGTTACTGACAAGGAGCACATGGCTGAGCTCTTTAATCACCACTTCATTAAGTCAGGATTCCTATTTGACTCTGCCATGACTCCTAGAACTATTCAACATTTCATCATATCCCACCCCTTCTAATCCCTGATGCTGCTTCATCTTTTTCCCCTGCCACGTTTCAACGTTTCTCCCTGCAGGCGGTCACTGAGTCCGAGGTGCTAAAGGAGCTCCTTAAACTTGACCCCAACAAAAACATCTGGGCCAGATGGTTTAGACGCTTTCTTCTTTAAGGTTGCTGCCCCTATCATGGCCAAGCCTGTCTCTCCTCTCTAGAGAGGTTCCCATTGCTTGGAAGGCAGCCACTGGGCATCCTTTATTTAAGGGGTGAGACCAAGCTGATCCTAACTGTTATAGGCCTATTTCTATTTTGCCCTGTTTATCAAAAGTTTTGGAAAAACTTGTCAAAAATGAACTGACTGGCTTTCTTGACGTCTATAGTATTCTCTCGGGTACACAATCTGGATTCCGCTTAGGTTATGGATGTGTCACTGCAACCTTAAAGGTCCTCAATGATGTCACCATTGCCCTTGATTCTAAGCAATGTTGTGCTGCTATTTTTATTGACTTGGCCAAAGCATTTGATACGCTAGACCATTCCATTCTTGTGGGCCGGCTAAGGATTATTGGTGTCTCTGAGGGGTCTTTGGCCTGGTTTAACTACCTCTCAAAGAGTGCAGTGTATAAAGTCAAAACATCTGCTGTCTCAGCCACTGTCTGTCACCAAGGGAGGAGCCCCAAGGCTCGATCCTAGGTCCCACGCTCTTCTCAATTTACATCAACAACATAGCACAAGCAGTAGGAAGCACTCTCATCCATTTATATGCAGATGACACAGTCTTATACTCAGCTGGCCCCTCCCCGGATTTTGTATTAAACGCTCTACAACAAAGCTTTCTTAGTATCCAACAAGCTTTCTCTGTCCTTAACCTTGTTCTGAACAACTCTAAAACAAAGGTAATGTGGTTTGGTAGCAAGAATGCCCCTCTCCCCACCGGTGTGATTACTACCTCTGAGGGTTTAGAGCTTGAGGTAGTCACCTCATACAAGTGTCATACACTGTCCTTCTCTCAGCACATATCAAAGCTGCAGGCTAAGGTTAAATCTAGACTTGGTTTCCTCTTTGGTAATCGCTCCTCTTTCACCCCAGCTGCCAAACTAACCCTGATTCAGATGACCATCCTACCCATGTTAGACTACAAAGACGTGATTTTATAGATCGGCAGGTAAGAGTGATCTCGAGCGGCTAGATGTTCTTTACCATTCGACCATCAGATTTGCCACAAATGCTCCTTATAGGACACATCACTGCACTCTATACTACTCTGTAAACTGGCCACCTCTGTATACCCGTCTCAAGGCCCACTGGTTGATGCTTATTTATAAAACCCTCTTAGGCCTCAGTCCCCCCTATCTGAGATACCTACTGCAGTCCTCATCCTCCAACATACAACACCCGTTCTGCCAGTCACATTCTGATAAAGGTTCCCAAAGCACACAGATCCCTGGGTCACTCCTCTTTTCAGTTCTCTGCAGCTAAGGACTGGAACGAGCTGCAAAAAAACACTCAAACTGGACCGTTTTATCTACATCTGTTCATTCAAAGACTCAATCATGGACACTCTTACTGACAGTTGTGGCTGCTTCACGTGATGTATTGTTGTCTCTACTTTCTTGCCATTTGTGGTGCTGTCTGTGCCCAATAATGTTTGTACCATAGTTTGTGCTGTGTCATGACTCTCCTTTGAGGATCCAAAGATCAGGTTACAGTGGATCAGCGTCTACAGAGCCCTCTCACCCGCAGAGGGGGGAAGGGATTGATGTGGGGGGTTTTATGACACCTCATGTCGATCAAAAATTGTGGGCAGCAGACGACTCCTTTTGGTCTCTAGTATGGGTGAATGGAATGTCTCTTTGTTACAGAAGATGTTGCCACCCACAACATCCAACAAGGAACACTGGGACAATATATTTCAACATCTGAATGTTGGGAATGATGAAAGATGGAATTTGGAAAATTATTGTCTATTTTACCATGTCATTAAAAATGGTATAAACACGTTATAACGAAAAAAATTGTAACTTCAGGAGCTTTTACACTGTGTATATCAGGTTTACATCCTTTACGTGGTGTAGAAAATATCAACGATGAAGAGAATGTTTTTGTGATGATAGGATTGTGATTTTAGTTCTCTAACAAGATCATAGTAATTATAATACTTTGCCTCTTAACTAGCCACGCCCCAGGGAGCCCAGCGAGCATGTCATCGTGATGAAAATGCCCCTTTTACCCAGAAGGTATAAAAGATTGAGTTAAGAATTAACATACCAGACTAAACGGACCGTAAGCTGCAGCTAGGTCACGACCAATGAAAATCAACCTGACGTGGAAGAAGACGAAGTAGCCTCTAACAGTCAATGTTACAGTTGAGTAGCTATATCTAAGAAAGGGAATTTGAGTATGAACATCTGGTTACTCTTTTCAAATCATCACCGACTGCACTGCTTTCATCACCACTTGGGATCATTGACACGGCTGATTAGCCGTCCTCAGAAGACCACTCTTCAAGAACAAGTGCAAGTAAACAGACAACTAAGAAGGGCATTGTGACCTGTTGTGAACGATCAGAGCCTTACACCTGAGAACGAAGGAGAAGGCCCATCCAAAGGAGAAGGCCCAATCTAACCCTTTTCACGAAGGCCTGGGTCCAACAGAGATACACGACAAAGACCTTCAACACGTAAATACATGCATTACTTCTTACCCAAAGGGGCAGCAGTTCGGGGCAAGGTATTAGGGTTACTGTGAGCATAGTTCCCCAAAGTATCCAAGTGTTGTCTCTCTTTCTCTTTAACTCTCCATCTTTTGTAACAACTGTCATATTGTGTTAGTCCGCCAGGTACCTGTCATCATATTAAGTTTCTAATCAATAACCTATACTGTGTGTGTGGGTGCCTGTGTGTATCCTGTGTTTTTATTTAGTGTGTTAGTAAATAAATAAATAAATCAATTTATGTGGTACAAAATTATCAGTAAGACTCAGGTTTGTGCAGATTCAATAAGTCAGAATGAGACTGATATGAGGTAATGATTAATAAGTGACTGTTTTTGATATATATATCCTTTAGGTAATTCGGGAGATGGTAACTCGTTAAACAATTTCTCCCGTGGTGCCCCAAAGTCCTAATGAGTTAATTGTTACGTGATTAATTTAATCTGGTAAGAATTAGACATAGTAGGTAATTATTCGATAAATAACAGTCATCACATTAATGAGAGTCACGTCACAACTAGAGGTCGACCAATTAATCGGAATGGACGATTAATTAGGGCCGATTTCAAGTTTTCATAACAATCGGAAATCTGTTTGTTTTTTTACACCTTTATTTAATCTTTATTTAACTAGGCAAGTCAGTTAAGAACACATTCTTATTTTCAATGACGGCCTAGGAATGGTGGGTTATCTGCCTCGTTCAGTTAACTAGTCCAGCGCAATAACAACCTGCCTCTCTCTCGTTGCACTCCACAAGGAGACTGCCTGTTACGCAAATGCAGTAAGCCAAGGTAAGTTGCTAGCTAGCATTATACTTATCTTATAAAAAACAATCAATCATAATCACTAGTTAACTACACATGGTTGATGATATTGTCTAGCGTGTCATGCATTGCGTATAATCTGACTGAGCATACAAGTATCTAAGTATCTGACTGAGCGGTGGTAGGCAGAAGCAGGCGCGTAAATATTAATTCAAACAGCACTTTCTGCGTTTTGCCAGAAGGTCTTCCTTGTGCGTCAAGCATTGCCCTGTTTATGACTTCAAGCATATCAACTCCTGAGATGATGCTGGTGTAACCGAAGTGAAATGGCTGGCCAGTTAGCGCACGCTAATAGCGTTTCAAACATCACTCGCTCGCTCTGAGCCTTGGAGTGGTTGTTTCCCTTGCTCTGCATGGGTAACGCTGTTCGAGGGTGGCTGTTGTCGTTGTTTTCCTGGTTCGAGCCCAGGGAGGAGCGAGGAGAGGGACGGAAGCTATACTGTTACACTGGCAATACTAAAGTGCCTATAAGAACATCCAATAGTCAAAGGTTAATGAAATACAAATGGTATAGAGAGAAATAGTCCTATAAATCCTATAATAACTACAACCTAAAACTTCTTACCTGGGAATATTGAAGACTCATGTTAAAAGGATGTTCTGAGCAAGGAATTTAAACGTTAGCTTTCTTACATGGCAAATATTGCACTTTTACTTTCTTCTCCAACACTTTGTTTTTGCATTATTTAAACCAAATTGAACATGTTTCATTATTTATTTGAGGCTAAATTGATTTTATTGATATATTATATTAAGTTAAAATAAGTGTTCATTCAGTATTGTTGCAATTGTCATTATAAAAAAATATATATATATATATTTTTAATCGGCCTATTAATCGGTATCGGCTTTATTGGTCCTCCAATAATCGGTATCGGCGTTGAAAAATTATAATCTGTCGACCTCTAGTCACGACCGCTGCTAGCTACCATGTTGTGCTGCTACCATGTTGTGCTGCTGCCATGTTGTGTTGCTACCATGCTGTGTTTTTATGTGTTGCTGCCATGCTGTTGTTGGCTTAGGTCTCTCTTTATGTAGTGTTGTGGTGTCTCATGTCGTGATGTGTGTTTTGTCCCATATTTTATTTTATTTATTTTGAATCCCAGCCCCCGTCCCCCCAGGAGGCCTTTTGCCTTTTGGTTGGCTGTCATTGTAAATAAGAATTTGTTCTTAACTGACTTGCCAAGTTAAATAATGGTTAAATAAAAAATAAAAAACATAATATATATCTTGATTGGACTAAATTGTTTTTGGTATCTTTTAGTTGTCACTGTATTAGACTAAGCAAAGGTGATTTGATGATGTTGAAATGGTGTTGGAATAGTGGAGGCAACTCCTGTTTTATTTGCAACTTGTGGTAAATGTCTGTGGTAAATGAATAGTTGTTTAGTGGTCCGAAAATGTCGGAAACATTAACTTGCTTGAGGTCATGTAACTGTCTATTACATGCAATATGCTATGTGGACTAAACCGAACAGAGGTTGCTATCCAGTTTTGTGATAAAACAAAGGTTTGGGTGAATTTATTCTTCAACTGTCTTATTGTCTCTGGCTTTAGGCCTAAATAACACTGTGGCAACATATTACTTAACAGGTTATAGAGCAAACAACACAATTATCACAACACATAGGTTGTAATATGGTTTTTTTTCTGGCTTCCTCAGTGATTTTACCCACGCACCGCTACTGTAAAAAAACATTAATTATGCAAGAAAATAGCTTGCTACTTTAGCTACGTTATTGTAACTGACCACAAACGGCACACAACATAGACTATGTTTGCATGCTGTCAAGACTTTCGATCCCATTTAGCTAGCTAGATATTTGTAATTCTCACAAGTACTTTAGTCTAGATAATCACTAAATACTTGACCCTTCTTATAACTTACAGTAAGTTCCGTGTCGTTGCTACGATGTTGATTGCTTTACATCGAACACAGAAATAACTTTAGACGTCAACGATCAGCTGACTCGAAAAAAAGCAAACCAATCCGAGGGCGTATCTCCTGGCAGCGTACGTGCTGACGTGATTTCCAAGTACAGTGTCAGGCCAGTAGATGGCAATAAATTACCCCTCGAAAGACAATGATAGAATAAGAAAATAATGACTTCCGGTTTTGGAGCGCACTTGTAACAAGCTACGAATAATCAACTCTACACGTCAAATATGATGATATAAGGGGAGAGTTCTTCATGTTCTATTTTCAGTTTGGGAAGTTGAACGATGTGTGCGGTGTTTGACGGGACTTCCCTGACAGTCACCATGCAGCCCTCTCTCACTCACACACCGCAGAATGCATTTAGGTGAGTTGCTTAGCATAGCTAGCATGCTAGCTAGCTAGCCAGTAGTTGTAGCTATGTGGCTGCTTCCCTACTGTACCAACAAGTTATAAGGCTGTTATTGTGCTAAGGTGCTAGATGCAGTGGTCAGCATTTTTCAAGCATATTTATGAAATATTATAGTCTGAGAGAAAATACAATTGATACCAATTGTTTTTAGAGAGAAACTTAACTTTTATCGTGTGTGTAGCCCCCAGGAACTGTCCCAGGAGATAAAATCCTTCATCAGTGGCGTGGACCAGACCCAGGGTCGTAAACTCAGCGTCCGTGAGCATGCCCGCTGTGCCGTGCGTCTACTACGGTCTGTGCCTGCCTGTCGCGGGGCGGTCCTCGAGCACCTAAGGGGCGTGTACAACGAGCACGTCTCAGCCTTTCTTCACAATCTAGAGACAAACGGTGATGGCGACGGGGACTCCAACCTGGAGGATGTCATCACGGAGGTCCATGGCGTGCTGGCGGAGTTCATTAAGCTCAACCCCCGAGCCTGGGCTCCCCTTGTCTCAACCTGGGCTGTAGACCTGCTGGGGCAGCTGAGCTCCAAGCATGCTGGCCGCAGGGCAGCTCCCCACTCCTCCAGCCTCAACGAGCTGCTGCAGCTGTGGATGTCCTGTGCGGCTACACGCTCCCTCATGGAGGCTTATACCCAGTGCCTAGCGGCCATGATAGCCTGGTGTCCTGACCAATGTGTGGACGCTCTCCTGGACACCTCCGTGCAGCACTCCCCCCACTTCGACTGGGTGGTGGCTCACATCGGATCCTCCTTCCCGGGCACCATCATCAGCCGTGTCCTGGCCTGTGGCCTTAAAGACTTCTGCTCCCACGGGACGGCTGACAAGTGTCAGGGAGATAAGAGCAGCCGAGTGCCTAAGATCGGCTCTGTGGTGGGGATCCTAGGCCACCTGGCGGCGCGGCACTCTGACAGCATCCGGCGGGAGCTGCTGAGGATGTTCCAGGAGAGCCTCAGTCCCCCGACTATACCCCCCAGCTCTGGGTCCACCTCCTTGGAGCACTCAGCCCAGCTCCGTAGAGCCACAGTGCCCTTCCTTCTCCAGCTGGCGGCGCTGTCTCCTTCTCTTCTGGGCGCCGTATCTACAGAGCTGGTGGAGTCTCTACGGCCTCCAGTCTTGCTCCAGCTCCAGGCTGTTCTACAGGGCCTTCCCAGGGACGAGCTTGACAACATGCTGGGGCTGGCTGTCCACCTCATCGCCCAGAGCCCTGCTGGAGGGGCACGCATCCTCCGCTTCCTAGCTGACACGGCCACTCCCGCCTCTGTCATCATCTCCGGCCCCACGTCTTCCCCTCACGAGGGGGTCCGGGAGGCCTGCGACCTCCTCCTCCAGATGCTCCTGCTGCACCTCCACAAGCTGGTCTACACCCGCTCAGAAGGGGATGACGGCTACTACAGCCGCCCCCACTCTCCCTCCTCCCAGGCGCCCCGTGTGGTCCCCTTCCTAGAGGAGCTGCAGTCCCAAGTGGGAGAGCTCTGTGCTGAGATGCTGAGACTGGAGAGGAAGCGTCATCTCTGGCTGCACCAGCTGCTGTGTCTGCTGTGTCTGCTGTCTGTATACGGGGGCCCTAGCGTGGCCACGGAGGCCCTCTGTCAGCTGCTCACCCTGGCCCGGAACCCAGACCAGCTGGCCCTGGCCTGGCAGCTCCACACCCCACTGTCCGCCTGCCTGCCGGGCCTCATCCCTGCCGCAGTGACCCGCTGCGTGGCCCAGATCCATACACACACCCTGGGACCCAGGCAGCTCTGCCAGCTCCTTCTCAACCTGGGCTCTGCCATGCAGAGTGTACAGGAGGAGGAGAGGAGGGGCCCAGGAGAAGGCATGGGAGGAGGAGGTGCTAGTCCTCAGTCCTCCATGTCAGTGCAGGTTGGAGCAGCGGTCTCAGGACACCTCCATGACTTCTGTCCTCTGCTCCTCCACAGTGACCCGGCGGTATCCCACGCTGCCGTGTGGCTCCTGTCCCGCAGCCCCCTCCCCCGTGCTGCCCTGCCTTCCCACCTGTTGCTTGTTTGTCGAGCTGCCGTCACACACTTCTTTCTGGCACTGCGGAGGAGAGGAGAGACAGGGAAGGGGAGAGACGAAGGCCAGGGAGGAGAGGCGGTGAACTGTTCGGTGCTCCTCCTGTCCCGTCTGGTAGGTTACTCCCCTCTAACCCTCAAATGTGTCCTGCAGCACCTGGTGGAGGGAGCTCTACATAAAGGAAACACTGACTTGTTCGGAGGGCAGAGTGAGGACATTGGAAGGGACACCCCCATCTCCCCGTCCCTGGCCCCTGACCGGGTGGGCTCCCTGCTGGACATCAACTGCAGGTTCGGCACCACGGTCAACTTCTCTGGCAGTGTGTGGTCTGTGTTCCATGCTGGGGTGATAGGGAAGGGTCTGAAGCAGCGCAGTGCTACGCCTCACCCCGACGCCGCCAGTGTCATACAGAATGTCCAGACTCTGCTGGCTGTCACCGTCCAGTGCTGCAGTGCACCCTCCGGGAATGGCGGCAACGGTGGAGGCACCCGACACCAGCCCTCCGTTCCAGACGAGCCGCCGCCCATCAACGCTGAGGCGGCCAAAATGATGGCAGTGACGCTGGTGGAGTATATCTGCCCCGACGTGGCCAACGGGGAACTGTCATGGCCGCCAGAGGAACATGCACGCACAACTGTAGAACGTGACATACACATCCGCCGCTGCTTCGAGGCCCACCCTGTCCTCTTCCCTTTACTCCATGTTGTGGCTGCCGGGCGTCCTGCTCTCTGTTACTGTTCTGCGGTGCTCCGGGGCCTGCTGGCCACTCTGCTGGCCCACTGGGAGGCTTCGAGGGAGGCTTTGGCGATGGACTCCCCGTGGCACCTCCAGGCCTCATGCATGCTGGTGTCCTGTATGGGCGAGGGCCAGCTGCTGCCCCCTGTGCTGGGCAACGTCCACGAGGCTTTCCCCTACCTGACGCCGTTCGAGGTGAGGCTTCTCCTCCTGGCTGTGTGGGAATATGTAAGGGGTAACGGCCCCATGCCACAGAAGTTTGTCTTCAGTGCCGAGAAGGGCCTGTTCTGCCGGGATTTCTCGCGGGATGGAGACGTGGCGAGATACGTAGCACCCATTCACAGTGTCCTGCATAAGAACATTGACCGGCTGGGGCATCTATGCTGGCGTTTCCAGCTCTGAACAAGGGAAGGAGAGAACTGATAGAGGGATGGACAGGAAAAAGGTGCAAGAAGTGGGACGGTTGGAATTGTTTGTGAAAGATGAGGATGGGGGTGGTTGGTGATCGGGAATTGTGGAGATGTTGCTTTGCTGTTTTCTTGTTTGTTGCTCTAACTTGAATCTAGATCTGTATGCACTGAAGCATAGTTGAGCATGTTATATCTACTGTTTATCTTTCTCCTGTTTTGTATCATTTTTATAGATTAAATATAATTGTTTATGTAGCTGTTACTGTAGGGGGATAAAAACATGTAGTATACCATAAATAAATTAGCAGAAAAGGGAGTGATCATAATTTTGTTGTTTTAAATATCTGGCCTTTGAACTTGACTGTCTACATTTCGAGCTACAGCAGTTCTGAATTTCAATTCAACTTATTTTTTCTTGAATTGAAACAGAAGTACAACTTTGTAATGAGAAGGTACATCAATGATAATGTAATCATTTTACATCAACTAACACAGCCTGCAGGTATATGATGAATCACACAAACATTCCATGAAATGTCTTTACATACAGCACAATTTATGTTTGAACCAGATCTCCTAATAAATGTGCAAGAGTGCAGCAAAGCTGAGACTGTTATTTTGTCAACCTAGAGGGGAATTCTATCAACACTACACCTTTGACACTTAATGGGCCATTTTCAATTCATTAATTGGATTTGAATTAATCTGAATTGACCCCAAATGTGCATGCCATTCTAAACAGAGCCATACATATCTGTAAAAGATCATTGTCTCTGACTTCCATATGCTCCGTGCAAATGTTTCACAATGTAGTTTTATAGTGGTAGAGCCTGTAAGTGTGTTTGTCCCTGAAGGAAAAATAAGCAAGTGCAGTGCAACCATAGAGAATTGCTCCAGAACTGACCACCTCAAGCTGACGTGTCCTTGTCTGAGAGGATAAAGAAATACAAGGAGGGGATAAACGGTGAATAATTCCAGAAGACTCATAAATACAATATATCAGTTTCAAATCTAAATGCCGATAAAAATTGAATATATATAATAAATAAATACTGAAAATAATCCACCAATATCGAATTTCGTCCTATATATTTAAAGACTACAAAAAAATATTGTTACTCCACGATATTTGTTAGTTTGAGTGAAACCGGGGTGGGCCAAGGTTGAAACTAAACCAAGATGGCCGCCTTCGTAGTAAGGTAAGACAAAGCATTTCTGCGGTTAAATTATACATTTAACTAGTGGTTTCGAAAAATATTTCGCATGCACAGTGATTCGCTTGCAATATCCAGGAGTAGACAGGTTGAGTTATCTTTTTACTGTCTCTAGCTAGCAGCTCGAGCCTTTAATTGAAATAGCGGCCTGACAGCGCTCTCTAAGCAGCTAACGTTAACCTTTTGGGATGATGATCTATCTAGCTGGATGATGATCTATCTATCTAGCTAGATGATGGACATACATTGGTAACTATTTCGATCGGTGAAATATCATATGTGCGTATCTCTGTCCTACATCTTGTATTACGACGGGGATTTAGGTAGCTAGCAGCCGGTGTTGGCTAACTAGCCAGATTTGACAGGACCAAATCGACGTTAGCAGTTAGCATGCCAGATTAATAGCTCTAACAGCATTTTAGGACGCAGCGAGCGCAAATGACAAGAAGCCATGTTAGCCAGATAAGTTTGCCAAAGATGGCCTTTCTATTAACATGCATACTAGCTAATTAACATATATAGCTAAGTTAACTAGCTATAACGTTAGTGATTCATAAAACAGTTAGACGAGGTTAATCAACAACAGGATATGGTACCCGGAAGCAGCAACTTCGGGTCCTTGAGTACAACATATATTTTTGTTGTAACCCCAGACAAAAACACTTGATTCAACTTGTCTGAATCACTTCAAAGGTAACGCGTATCTCACATGTGGGGTACAACATTCATGTTGTGAAGGGTGTGATTGCTATGATGATTTCCTCCTTTTAATGTGGTGATTGTAGTCTAATCGGGTGCACCAGTTGACCAGTAGAATCAGGTCTGCTTGTCTTGGGGCACAACAGTGTGCTGTTGGGAGTACTCGAGGATCTCAGTTGGAATATGTTTATGACTTGTTGTCAGCGTTATCTATCACTGTAACGTTACAGAGCTGAATGTATGTAGTATTTTTCCACTTAACATTTACTTCCAATTTTCTGTTTCTCTCATCAGCCCTCTCAAGATGGGGCCTCTGTTAGTGTTGTGGCTGGCTGGCTGCCTCAGTGGGACCTGGGCAGTGGACCGGGGGAACTTCAAAACCTGTGACCAGAGTGCATTCTGCAAGTGAGTTCTAGATGATACGCAGCTACACCACTTAGCACCTTCATAGAGATTGTACACAGTCAATGAGAGTAGACTGTCAGTCTAAGTAACTGATGGTAACGTGTAAGTCAACAAGTCTACCTCCATTCTCTTCCACACTTATGGTCCAGTGTTCACAATATGTACCTTAATAAACATATTTTAACTCTGTGTGTTTGTGCACTCAGGCGTCAGCGAGCGTTAAAGCCTGGCCAGTCCCCATACAGAGCCCTGCTGGAGACCCTGGAGCTCACCAACACCAAACTCACACTGCAGCTCATCAATGACAACAACAAGGTTTGTTAGACACACACAGAGACTTTAATTCACAGATGATGTAATATGTTATTGTACATCCATCCATACATGTATTAACAGGTGTGCTGAAACCCCTTTGGGTCCTGGTCTCGTCTTTTTTAACCCCCCCCCCCCCCCCCCCCCACCTCTCCCCCGCTCCCTCAGGTGCGTCTGCTGCTTGAGCTCTATCGTCTCCAGGGCAACATGACCAGGGTGAAGATAAATGAATTGAAGCCACTGAAGCCTCGTTTTGAGGTCCCCGATGTGCTCATCAATGACCCACCCACAGAGCCGTAAGTCTCATAGGGAGCCATCTGGAGTAGTGGATGGGTGACATTGAGCCATGTGGATGGGGAGAATTAAAGAATTGGTTAGGACAGAGACCAGCAATGGAGTTAAAAGGAAATGTAGTTAGTGGAGGAAGCAGGCAAACACTACCTGAGGGCATGCAGTAGATAAATTGCCTGGCTCTCAGTTGATAATATCATAACCTCCAGCACCAAGAGAGAATACATCTGTGAATAGACAGTGGAGACAAGATGGCACAGAATAATTTATTTGTTGGGTGTTTTCTGTTTCTTCCACCCATCAATTTACCTATTTCACACATCTCGTTCTCCCTCTCCTTCAGTTTGTCTCTCCTGTCTCGGGATGAGAACGGGGTGGTTCTGTCTTTGGGGGCAGACTCTCAGCGGCTGATCGTCAGCGCTAAGCCGTTCCGATTGGACATCATGGAGGGGCGGGAGGTTCTTCTGTCACTTAACTCCCGTGGCCTGCTGGCCTTCGAGCACCTCCGGATCCGCAAGGATACGTGAGTCACACCCACATCCCACGCACCCCTCACATCCCACGCACCAACTCACATCCCACGCACCAACTCACATCCCACGCACCAACTCACATCCCACGCACCCCCTCGCATCCCACGCACCCCACACACCCCTCATGTTTCTTTGTTTTCTTGCTTTTTCACTGCTTGTTATTGTGTTCTCCATTTCATTATTATTTTCCTCCATTCTGTCCCGTTCTTCTCTTCTACCTCTCAGCATCTCCTATAAGATAAAAACCAAAGTTAATAGCATGTGGGAAAACATCAAGTGGGTATTCTCTAGGTAAATTCCTTCACCTTTGTAGGTTTGTATTTGTCTGTGCTGGCAATGTAGGAGTATGGAATTGAGTTGTAGTTTAGACATCCAAGAAGTTTAGACATCCAAAAATGACATGACCAAATGGCTCAAGGATGTGGTGACTTGGGCTGGTAACATTTTCTGAAATATTTTCCTGTCTAGGCATGAAGGCCAGTTCTAGGCTCACTACCATTTGGTCTGCTCTTTACCGGTCTTCAGAGGAGATGCTCACATGCCTTTTTCCTCCCACATTTCCACATTTCTCTTGACTTCAAATGTCTTCATGATACAGCCATTTCACCACACTGTTGACCCAACAGTCATGTCATATGTAGAGGCGGCATAGTCTAATCCCATAGCACTGAGTAACCCACGATGTCTCTCCCCTCAAGGATTGTTTGTTCTGGTCAGTGTGTGCTTTCACAGGGGTAGTATGTATGTGTAAGGCAGGGTACCGGTAGTCACTTGGGGGTTAGTCCCTTGGTGTTTACATCCAAAATAACCACAAGTTAGGGAATTGTTCTCCTCTTGTTCGCCTTTGTCATTAGAGTGAAATTTTAAAAGGTTAAGTAGGTTGACACTAACACTATTTTGATTCTAGTGCGAAGGCTGTGTGGGGTCATGATTTTCCTGTTCTCTTTTCCATATGTGCCTCTTGTTCCATTTGGAATTTTTATTTACTCAGTTGTCAGCAGGTTGTCTCTCTCTCTCTCTCTCCCACAGCAAGGTAGACCCAGAAGGAACTGAGAATAAAGAAGAAACTGAGGCTGCCAACGAACCGGCAGAAGGAGAGGAAGAGGTATGGGAGGGGTAACGAAGGATTCCCCCAGGCTTTTGATCAGGATCAGTAAACTGAACAAAAGATGCAGTTAAAGGTTTTTTTAAATATTGCTTTCTTTTGTAACTTTACTGCCCTGCCCTTGGGCTGAAATCAACCTCTTTCTGTTGTAACCTTACTGCCCTTGGGCTGAAATCAACCTCTTTCTGTTGTAACCTTACTGCCCTTGGGCTGAAATCAACCTCTTTCTGTTGTAACCTTACTGCCCCTGGGCTGAAATCAACCCCTTTCTGTTGTAACCTTACTGCCCCTGGGCTGAAATCAACCTCTTTCTGTTGTAACCTTACTGCCCCTGGGCTGAAATCAACCCCTTTCTGTTGTAACCTTACTGCCCCTGGGCTGAAATCAACCCCTTTTTGTTGTAACCTTACTGCCCCTGGGCTGAAATCAACCCCTTTCTTTTGTAACCTTACTGCCCCTGGGCTGAAATCAACCTCTTTCTGTTGTAACCTTACTGCCCCTGGGCTGAAATCAACCCCTTTTTGTTGTAACCTTACTGCCCCTGGGCTGAAATCAACCCCTTTCTGTTGTAACCTTACTGCCCCTGGGCTGAAATCAACCCCTTTTTGTTGTAACCTTACTGCCCCTGGGCTGAAATCAACCCCTTTCTTTTGTAACCTTACTGCCCCTGGGCTGAAATCGAACCCTTTCTGTTGTAACTAGAGATTAAATGGTATGAGAATTTCATATCACGATTATAGTGACCAAAATTATCACGGTTAGCAGTATTATTGCGGTATTGTTAAAACGTGCAGAAAGTACTGATACTCACACACACTGAAATCATTTCACCAAGTTTTATATTGAAAACCAACAAACAATGAATTAGCAGCACTATGCACTTTGTGTGCATAAACATTAAATAATATCATTAAAGATGGCACTATGTGGCCATGAGGTAAAAGTTTCCCTTGTGTAGGTTTTAATGAACACAACCTTAAGTAAGCAAATCAAATGTGCATATAAAAGCAACACAAGTAAAGCAATGTGAATGTAAGAACAATACAACCATATGTAAACACATCCAATGTTCACCTCTCTGCTGACTTGTTGAGGTAATCTTTCTCAGCAACTCAGCCAGGCCTTTCCCCTCTGATGCCGCTGTAGGGGTGGTGGAGGTGCTGCTGGTGCTTTGTGGTTCTTCCCTGACTTGTGCAGCTGCCAGCTTCAAGGCCTCCTGAACACGGCTGTCAGTGTCAACTGTTGCAGCCTCAGGCTCACCTAAAAAGCTCCCTTTGAAGCAGGGGTCATTGAAACAAGCCATGTGCCTGACTCTTTGCCTAATGTGTATCTGTTGTTAAGCTCTTCTCTCATTACCCTTTTCATCTCCTTGGTCAGGGATGGATCCATATCCTTTTCCACCAGAACATCACGGGTGATGTGGTTCAGGACAGGCTTGATGGCTGACAGTGACAGACACTCATGTCTGAGGCAAGTGCATCTGTAAACTTGCTCAGAGGTTCAAGGAGCTGGCACAGTTGCTTCCATGACACTTATGTCGGCATCCATGGCCATCAGGTGCCATGTTCCTCTTTCTCCAGCCAGTGTCACACAGGCTGGCTGCTATTGGCTGAGGAAACGCTCCAGCATCTTGTATGTAGATCCCCATCCGGTCACCACATCATGGATCAGAGCCTTCTGTGGCATGTTAAGGGCAGCTTGCTTTTCTCTCAGTTCTCTCCTTCCAGCTAAGTGAGAAGCCTTGGACCAGATGACAGCAGGCCTTGACTGTTGTGTCAACTCTCTGAATTTTCAGAGCCTTTGAGATGGCCAGGTTCAAATGATGGCCAAAGCCCCCAAGCCACAGATCTGGGAACTCTTCAAAAGCCCTGGTCATGTTTGTTGTGTTGTCTGTGGTTATGCAGACCAGGTCTTTCTTGCTGATCCCCCACTCTTCCAGCATATTCTCAAACTGTGAGCCGAGTGATCTTCTGGGAAGAACTGTGTCACTGGGTTTGCCTGCTGCACTCCCGCTCTGTAAACAAGGGAATAGCACATGTATTATTATTGGTGTTACATTATAATTATTCACACACAGTCTATCTTCTGTGTTGCATTTGAGTATATGTAAAGGCCTCATCCACAATTTACATAAATACAAATGAGTGTTAAGAAGACAGTGGTAGTTATTGCAATGAGCCCAACAATTGACATAAATACAGGAGTCTTGTACAGGAGTATATAGTGTTTCTCCTTTTGGAACACTTTTATAACCAAGTCGATGACTGACGGATTTTAATTGAACAAAATGTTGGTTGGGTGATTAAACTGCATAACGTGTTATCGTGTGCAATGGGCGAATAGTCTGCAGACACACGGCGCATACAGCAGAAGAACAACGTAGTGTTTTTACAAGAGTAGGAAACACTGACATTTTCCGTTTACATTATTGACAAGCTATTAGCAAGTTAGACAGACACCATGACATTTTCCCCCGTTCAAAGTCCCTACATCATGCATTGAGCTAAAACGTAACTTACTTTGCATTCGCTATAAAGTAGTGGGTGGTGGTTACGAAGATGACTCAATAGATTTGAATTGTTGCCCCCTTATATGCATTTTTTGTTGTTGCGTATTCTGCAGACAGGGTGACCATCTTCGATTAAGTTTCCCTCAGCACTCTTGTAAAACCCAAAATACGACCACACTTCAGATTTGGTCCTCTTAGACGGCAGAAAAATCTCCCGAGCGCTGTCACTGCCTTCCGCCATGTTTTGACACAAAACAAAACCCACGTTGCATGCTGCGCCAGACTGTTTGTAACTTTGGTTGATGTCGGACAGTGTTTACCGTGAGTTTTTCAAACCGTGGTAATCAAACACGGTTTTAATGATTTATTTAAAATTTGAAACGGTAATACTAACCTTCGGGAATTTTACCATGGTTTATCGTGAAGCCGGTAACCATTTCATCCCTAGTTGTAACATTACTGTCTCTGGGCTGAAATCAAACCTCTTTCTGTTGTACCATTACTGTCACTGGGCTGAAATCAAACCCCTTGTTGCTTTTCCCATTCTCTCTCACACCACAAGGCTCCTCTGCAATTATTTCCATCTGTCTCCTCTTTTGTTCCTTCCTTCCTAGAAGGCGAAGGAGGATGAGAAAGTGGAAGATGGAATGTGGGAGGAGACATTCAAATCGCACACAGACAGCAAACCCAATGGTACGTATACTTTTCTGTGGACCCGTAATTTCAATTGACAGGTGAAAGAGGCGGCTTGCAGTTGAGTACTTGGTATTCTGATCCTGAGTACACACCGCTCATCTCCTGGAGATATTATTTTATTATTGGATGAGTTTTATGACTTGCGTTAGGCACAGTGACTAGTCAGTGTTGATGTGTTTTTCTGAGTGCATCTTGATTGGCTGTTATCTCTCTTAGGCCCTTCCTCCATCAGTCTAGACTTCTCTCTGCCAGGGGTGGAGAACGTCTATGGCATCCCAGAACACGCAGACAGCCTCAAACTCAAAGCCACTGAGTAAGTGACTGACATTGACCATGACATTGGTTAATCCGCCATCGATAAAAGACAGTACTGTACAGCCGTATTCATCGGCCTGGCCTAGGTTTTCGACTCAACAGCCACATTCTTATCGGCAGACTCAACAGCCTTGGTTTCTCAAATGACTGCCTCGCCTGGTTCACCAACTACTTCTTAGAGTTGAGTGTGTCAAATCGGAGGGCCTGTTGTCCGGACCTCTCGCAGTCTCTATGGGGGTGCTACAGGGTTCAATTCTCGGGCCGACTCTTTTCTCTGTATACATCAATGATGTCGCTCTTGCTGCTGGTGATTCTCTGATCCACCTCTATGCAGACGACACCATTCTGTATACATCTGGCCCTTCTTTGTGTAACTGATGTGAAACGGCTAGCTAGTTAGCGGTGGTGCGTGCTAAATAGCGTTTCAATCGGTGACGTCACTTGCTCTGAGACCTTGAAGTAGTGGTTCCCCTTGCTCTGCAAGGTCCGCAGCTTTTGTGGAGCGATGGGTAACGATGCTTCGTGGGTGACTGTTGTTGATGTGTGCAGAGGGTCCCTGGTTCGCGCCCGGGTATGGGCGAGGGGACGGTCTAAAGTTATACTGTTACATTGATGCTGTTGACCCGGATCACTGGTTGCTGCGGAAAGAGGAGGGCGCATGTGCAGAGGGACCCTGGTACACGCCCGGGTATGGGCGAGGGGACGGTCTAAAGTTATACTGTTACATTGATGCTGTTGACCCAGATCACTGGTTGCTGCGGAAAGAGAAGGAGGAGGGGACGGACGTAAAGTTACATTTGGACACTGTGTTAACTAACCTGCAGACAAGCTTCAATGCTATACAACACTCCTTCCGTGGCTTCCAACTGCTCTTAAATGCAAGTAAAACTAAATGCATGCTCTTCAACCGATCGCTGCCCGCACCTGCCCGCCTGTCTAGCAAAGCTACTCTGGACGGTTCTGACTTAGAATATGTGGACAACTTCAAATACCTAGGTGTCTGGTTAGACTGAACTCTCCTTCCAGGCGCACATTAAGCATCTCCAATCCAAAAATCTAGAATCGGCATCCTATTTTGCAACAAAGTCTCCTTCCCTCATGCTGCCAAACATACCCTCGTAAAACTGACTATCCTACCGATTCTTGACTTCGGCAATATCATTTACAGAATAGCCTCCAACACTCTTCTCAGCAAACTGGATGCAGTCTATCACAGTGCCATCCGTTTTGTCACCAAAGCCCCATATACTACCCACCACTGTTACCTGTATGCTATCGTTGGCTGGCCCTCGCTTCATATTTGTCGCCAAACCCACTGGCTCTCCAGGTCATCTATAAGTCTTTGCTAGTTAAAGCCCCGCCTTATCTCAGCTCACTGGTCACCATAGCAGCACCCACCCGTAGCACGCGCTCCAGCAGGTATATCTCACTGGTCACCCCCAAAGCAAACATCTCATTTGGCCGCCTTTCCTTCCAGTTCTCTGCTGCCAATGACTGGAACGAATTGCAATCACTGAAGCTGAATACTCATATCTCCCTCACCAACTTCAATCATCAGCTGTCAGAGCAGCTTACAGATCATTGCACCTGTACATAGCCCATCTGTAAATAGCCCACCCAACTACCTCATCCCCATATTGTTATATTGTTTTTTTCCTCCTTTGCACCCCAGTATCTCTACTTGCACATTCATCTTCTGCACATCTATCACGCCAGTGCTTAATTGCTAAATTGTCATTACTTTGCCACTATGGCCTATTTATTGCCTTACCTCCCTTATCTTACCTCATTTGCACACACTGTATATAGACTTTTCTATTTTGTTATTGACTGTACGTTTTGTTTATTCCATGTGTAACACTGTTGTGTCGCACTGCTTTGCTTTATCTTAGCTAGGTCGCAGTTGTAAATGAGAACTTGTTCTCAACTGGCCTACCTGGTTAAATAAAGGTGAAAAAACAACAACATTGAGACAGTAGTTAACTAAGAACTAGTGTATGTATTTTCTAACGGTGCAGGACATCCTTATATGCATTTGATTTGATCTTTTTCAACATTGTGGGTTGAAGATTTTTAAATAACACGAAATGACAGACTATATGACAATGCAATAATATATATATATATACTTATGCGTTTTCCAGTGGAGGGGATCCATACCGGTTGTTTAACCTAGACGTGTTCCAGTATGAGGTGTTCAACCCTATGGCCCTGTACGGTGCCATCCCTGTCATGCTGTCTCACAGTGCACAGCGCACCATGGGCATCTTCTGGCTCAACGCTGCTGAGACCTGGGTGGACATCAGCTCCAACACCGCCGGCAAGGTAAGACCGACACACACACACACACAGTCAATCCTCTTTCTCCAGGTTCTGAGTGAGACAAACACATCTGAGCCACCCTGTGTATAGACATTGAAGGGTACAGTCAGAGAGAACACACACCCTCTTACCCCTATGCTGGTTCTCTCTGGTGGTGCAGACAGTGTTTGGCCAGATGCTGGACTACGTTCAGGGCTCCAGTGAGACGCCACAGACAGACGTGCGTTGGATCTCAGAGAGCGGCATCATCGACGTCTTCATCATGCTGGGACCCACTCCCACTGATGTCTTCTCCCAGTACGCCTCACTCACAGGTCAGACTCCCACTACAGAAACCCAGTTCATATTCCCAGTCCACCAGTCTATTTCCACTTCCTTCATCACCCTCACACACCTAGTCTCTCTAGGCAGACGGTTTTCTTCCGGCAATGTATCATCGCTCCAGCTAAAAGTTCTGGCATCAATTGGGACCGAGAGGACCAGTCACATCGCTGCCGTATCCGCTTGTT
Source organism: Oncorhynchus clarkii lewisi (assembly GCF_045791955.1). NCBI lineage: Eukaryota > Metazoa > Chordata > Actinopteri > Salmoniformes > Salmonidae > Oncorhynchus > Oncorhynchus clarkii. The sequence continues at coordinate 16,160,773 of NC_092177.1, forward strand.
GCCCTAGCTACAAATTAGCATAATTCCCACCTGAATTTCAAGGTCCGCTTAGAGTTGTCTATCTGAAGAGCAGGTTGGCATTTATTGAGATGACTCATGTACTGTAGGCAGCTCTGCAGGGTAGTTAAAAAAAAAAGTATTGTTATTATTTGTTAACCATTTAAATAGGCGAGTCAATAAAGAAAACAATATTTGTATTTACAATGCTTTTCAAACCCTACCCTAACCCGGACGATGATGGGCCAAATCAAATCAAATTTTATTTGTCACATACACATGGTTAGCAGATGTTAATGCGAGTGTAGCGAAATGCTTGTGCTTCTAGTTCCGACAATGCAGTAATAACCAACAAGTAATCTAACTAACAATTCCAAAACTACTGTCTTGTACACAGTGTGAGGGGATAAAGAATATGTACATAAGGATATATGAATGAGTGATGGTACAGGGCAGCATAGGCAGATACAGTAGATTGTATCGAGTACAGTATATACATATGAGATGAGTATGTAAACAAAGTGGCATAGTTAAAGTGGCTAGTGATACATGTATTACATAAGGATACAGTCTGATATAGAGTACAGTATATACGTATGCCTATGAGATGAATAATGTAGGGTAAGTAACATTATATAAGGTAGCATTGTTTAAAGTGGCTAGTGATATATTTACATCATTTCCCATCAATCCCATTATTAAAGTGGCTGGAGTTGAGTCAGTGTCAGTGTGTTGGCAGCAGCCACTCAATGTTAGTGGTGGCTGTTTAACAGTCTGATAGCCTTGAGATAGAAGCTGTTTTTCAGTCTCTCGGTCCCAGCTTTGATGCACCTGTACTGACCTCGCCTTCTGGATGATAGCGGGGTGAACAGGCAGTGGCTCGGGTGGTTGATGTCCTTGATGATCTTTATGGCCTTCCTGTGACATCGGGTGGTGTAGGTGTCCTGGAGGGCAGGTAGTTTGCCCCCGGTGATGCGTTGTGCAGACCTCACTACCCTCTGGAGAGCCTTACGGTTGAGGGCGGAGCAGTTGCCGTACCAGGCGGTGATACAGCCCGCCAGGATGCTCTCGATTGTGCATCTGTAGAAGTTTGTGAGTGCTTTTGGTGACAAGCCGAATTTCTTCAGCCTCCTGTGTCTGTGTGAGTGGACCAATTCAGTTTGTCTGTGATGTGTATGCCGAGGAACTTAAAACTTGCTACCCTCTCCACTACTGTTCCATCAATGTGGATAGGGGGGTGTTCCCTCTGCTGTTTCCTGAAGTCCACAATCATCTCCTTAGTTTTGTTGACGTTGAGTGTGAGGTTATTTTCCTGACACCACACTCCGAGGGCCCTCACCTCCTCCCTGTAGGCCGTCTCGTCGTTGTTGGTAATCAAGCCTACCACTGTTGTGTCGTCCGCAAACTTGATGATTGAGTTGGAGGCGTGCGTGGCCACGCAGTCGTGGGTGAACAGGGAGTACAGGAGAGGGCTCAGAACGCACCCTTGTGGGGCCCCAGTGTTGAGGATCAGCGGGGAGGAGATGTTGTTGCCTACCCTCACCACCTGGGGGCGGCCCGTCAGGAAGTCCAGTACCCAGTTGCACAGGGCGGGGTCGAGACCCAGGGTCTCGAGCTTGATGACGAGCTTGGAGGGTACTATGGTGTTGAATGCCGAGCTGTAGTCAATGAACAGCATTCTCACATAGGTATTCCTCTTGTCCAGATGGGTTAGGGCAGTGTGCAGTGTGGTTGAGATTGCATCGTCTGTGGACCTATTTGGGCGGTAAGCAAATTGGAGTGGGTCTAGGGTGTCAGGTAGGGTGGAGGTGATATGGTCCTTGACTAGTCTCTCAAAGCACTTCATGATGACGGAAGTGAGTGCTACGGGGCGGTAGTCGTTTAGCTCAGTTACCTTAGCTTTCTTGGGAACAGGAACAATGGTGGCCCTCTTGAAGCATGTGGGAACAGCAGACTGGTATAGGGATTGATTGAATATGTCCGTAAACACACCGGCCAGCTGGTCTGCGCATGCTCTGAGGGCGCGGCTGGGGATGCCGTCTGGGCCTGCAGCCTTGCGAGGGTTAACACGTTTAAATGTCTTACTCACCTCGGCTGCAGTGAAGGAGAGACCGCAAGTTTTCGTTGCAGGCCGTGTCAGTGGCACTGTATTGTCCTCAAAGCGGGCAAAAAAGTTATTTAGTCTGCCTGGGAGCAGGACATCCTGGTCCGTGACTGGGCTGGATTTCTTCCTGTAGTCCGTGATTGACTGTAGACCCTGCCACATGCCTCTTGTGTCTGAGCCGTTGAATTGAGATTCTACTTTGTCTCTGTACTGGCGCTTAGCTTGTTTGATAGCTTTGCGGAGGGAATAGCTGCACTGTTTGTATTCGGTCATGTTACCAGACACCTTGCCCTGATTAAAAGCAGTGGTTCGCGCTTTCAGTTTCACACGAATGCTGCCATCAATCCACGGTTTCTGGTTAGGGAATGTTTTAATCGTTGCTATGGGAACGACATCTTCAACGCACGTTCTAATGAACTCGCACACCGAATCAGCGTATTCGTCAATGTTGTTGTCTGACGCAATACGAAACATGTCCCAGTCCACGTGATGGAAGCAGTCTTGGAGTGTGGAGTCAGCTTGGTCGGACCAGCGTTGGACAGACCTCAGCGTGGGAGCCTCTTGTTTTAGTTTCTGTCTGTAGGCAGGGATCAACAAAATGGAGTCGTGGTCAGCTTTTCCGAAAGGGGGGCGGGGCAGGGCCTTATATGCGTCGCGGAAGTTGGAGTAACAATGATCCAAGGTCTTTCCACCCCTGGTTGCGCAATCGATATGCTGATAAAATTTGGGGAGTCTTGTTTTCAGATTAGCCTTGTTAAAATCCCCAGCTACAATGAATGCAGCCTCCGGATAAATGGTTTCCAGTTTGCAAAGAGTCAAATAAAGTTCATTCAGAGCCAACGATGTGTCTGCTTGGGGGGGGATATATACGGCTGTGATTATAATCGAAGAGAATTCTCTTGGTAGATAATGCGGTCTACATTTGATTGTGAGGAATTCTAAATCAGGTGAACAGAAGGATTTGAGTTCCTGTATGTTTCTTTCATCACACCATGTCACGTTAGTCATAAGGCATACGCCCCCGCCCCTCTTTTTACCAGAAAGATGTTTTTTCCTGTCTGCGCGATGCGTGGAGAAACCTGTTGGCTGCACCGCTTCGGATAGCGTCTCTCCAGTAAGCCACGTTTCCGTGAAGCAAAGAACGTTACAGTCTCTGATGTCCCTCTGGAATGCTACCCTTGCTCGGATTTCATCAACCTTGTTGTCAAGAGACTGGACATTGGCAAGAAGAATGCTAGGGAATGGTGCACGATGTGCCCGTCTCCGGAGTCTGACCAGAAGACCGCCTCGTTTCCCTCTTTTTCGGAGTCGTTTTTTTGGGTCGCTGCATGGGATCCACTCCGTTGTCCTGTTTGTAAGGCAGAGCACAGGATCCGCGTCGCGAAAAGCGTATTCTTGGTCGTACTGATGGTGAGTTGACGCTGATCTTATATTCAGTAGTTCTTCTCGACTGTATGTGATGAAACCTAAGATGACCTGGGGTACTAATGTAAGAAATAACACGTAAAAAAACAAAAAACTGCATAGTTTCCTAGGAACGCGAAGCGAGGCGGCCATCTCTGTCGGCGCCGGAAGTAATTGTGCGCTGCCCTATGGGACTCCCGATCACGGCCAGTTGTGATACAGCCCGGGATCGAACCAGGGTCTGTAGTGACGCCTCTAGCACTGGGATGCGGTAGACCGCTGCGCCACTCGGGAGCAGGGTAGTCACTAGCTGGAACGGTCAGCTGGCATGGCCACAGTCATAAAATAAGATTTTTTTACCTTAACCATAATGCTAACCTGAGACCTAACCTTAAATTAAGAACAAAAAAGCTAATTTGTGTTTTCAGGAATTGTTAATATATATAGATCTCTCTCTCTATATCCGCTCAACTCTGCCTTCAGGACAAGATTCGTCCCAATAAACGTCAACCAACGTCTTGGGAGGCCACTCCCCAGAATATTTTTCTCCCATTTCAAATGTCATAGAACCTGACATCCTCCCCAGACCTTGTGCCTTTGCATATAGGTACCCTTCCCTCCCCTGTCTGCGCTGGTCTGCCACCAGGATCCGTCATAATACAACTATCTGCATATGACCACCCAGCTCTCTCCCCCCACCAGGTACCCAGGCCTTCCCTCCCCTGTCTGCACTGGCCTGCCACCAGGGTCCCTCATAATACAACTGTCTGTATATGACCACCCAGCTCTCTCCCCCCACCAGGTACCCAGGCCTTCCCTCCCCTGTCTGCGCTGGCCTACCATCAGTGCCGCTGGAACTACAACGACCAGGAGGATGTGGCGGCGGTGGACCAGGGCTTTGACGACCACGACATCCCCTACGACTTCATCTGGCTGGACATAGAGCACACGGACGGCAAGCGCTACTTCACCTGGGACCCTCACAAGTTCCCCCAGCCCAAAGACATGCTGCAGGGTCTTTTAGACAAGAGACGCAAGGTGAGCACATTAATGTGTTACAGCTGTCTGGCCAGGGCTCCCTTGTAGTAGACGTTTCTGGGTTCTATCGACTGGATGAATGGAGAAAGTAAAAGGTTCTGAGACACGTTGACAAGTCATCTCGTTTCATTTTTGCTATTTTCCTTCTCCCTCATGTTCTCCCTGTACGATTTAGATGGTGACCATTGTGGACCCCCACATCAAGGTGGACAGCAGCTACAAGATCCACAATGAGATCCGCTCCAAAGGCTTCTACGTCAAAAGCAAAGATGGCGGAGACTATGAGGGCTGGTGCTGGCCTGGTAAGAGATGGCGAAATTGGTCTGACCCACAATCAAAGAAAGGGAAGGAAATGAATTGCAGCTACACATTGCATAAAAACACATTGCAATTACTCAACATCTCCCTCTAATCTTTCCTCATTCTATTGTAGGTAATTCTGGTTACCCAGACTTTACCAACCCTGAGATGAGAGCTTGGTGGGCCAGTATGTTTGCCTACGATCAGTATGAGGTAAGTCCATTCTGCCCGGGTTTGACCTATGTCGTTCTATTGATGAAATATCTCTTCCCCCATCTCTGATCTCAGGGTTCCATGGAGAACATGTATACATGGAACGATATGAACGAGCCGTCAGTGTTTAATGGACCAGAGGTCACCATGCATAAAGATGCCCTGCATGGGAACTGGGAGAACCGTGACCTCCACAACCTCTACGGATTATACGTGGTGAGTGTTTGCCTGTGTTGTATGTGCACATCTTCACTCTAGTAGAACTTGGACTTGCAATGGTAGACTTTTTCTTGAATAATAGAGTCGCACATGATATATCTAACCCAGTAATGTATTGGGTGAAACACCGTCTCTGCATAATTTTGCCTTCAGGGTGATAACCTGATTCAAGCATTCATGACATGTAGACAAAATATGCAATTAGTGCAACCATTGACAATAGAGAAGGGTGTGTCATATTTATTAAGTTGATTAGAATGAATTGAGTGAAACTGTTAAAAGACAATAGGTTAGAATATAATACAGTGCCTTGCGAAAGTATTCGGCCCCCTTGAACTTTGCGACCTTTTGCCACATTTCAGGCTTCAAACATAAAGATATAAATCTGTATTTGTTTGTGAAGAATCAACAAGTGGGACACAATCATGAAGTGGAACGACATTTATTGGATATTTCAAACTTTTTTAACAAATCAAAAACGGAAAAATTGGGCGTGCAAAATTATTCAGCCCCCTTAAGTTAATACTTTGTAGCGCCACCTTTTGCTGCGATTACAGCTGTAAGTCGCTTGGGGAATGTCTCTATCAGTTTTGCACATCGAGAGACTGAAATTTTTTCCCATTCCTCCTTGCAAAACAGCTCGAGCTCAGTGAGGTTGGATGGAGAGCATTTGTGAACAGAAGTTTTCAGTTCTTTCCACAGATTCTCGATTGGATTCAGGTCTGGACTTTGACTTGGCCATTCTAACACCTGGATATGTTTATTTTTGAACCATTCCATTGTAGATTTTGCTTTATGTTTTGGATCATTGTCTTGTTGGAAGACAAATCTCCGTCCCAGTCTCAGGTCTTTTGCAGACTCCATCAGGTTTTCTTCCAGAATGGTCCTGTATTTGGCTCCATCCATCTTCCCATCAATTTTAACCATCTTCCCTGTCCCTGCTGATGAAAAGCAGGCCCTAACCATGATGCTGCCACCACCATGTTTGACAGTGGGGATGGTGTGTTGCTTTTACGCCAAACATAATGTTTTGCATTGTTGCCAAAAAGTTCAATTTTGGTTCTGACCAGAGCACCTTTTTCCACATGTTTGGTGTGTCTCCCAGGTGGCTTGTGGCAAACTTTAAACTACACTTTTTATGGATATCTTTAAGAAATGGCTTTCTTCTTGCCACTCTTCCATAAAGGCCAGATTTGTGCAATATACGACTGATTGTTGTCCTATGGACAGAGTCTGCCACCTCAGCTGTAGATCTCTGCAGTTCATCCAGAGTGATCATGGGCCTTTTGGCTGCATCTCTGATCAGTCTTCTCCTTGTATGAGCTGAAAGTTTAGAGGGACGGCCAGGTCTTGGTAAATTTGCAGTGGTCTGATACTCCTTCCATTTCAATATTATCGCTTGCACAGTGCTCCTTGGGATGTTTAAAGCTTGGGAAATCTTTTTGTATCCAAATCCGGCTTTAAACTTCTTCACAACAGTATCTCGGACCTGCCTGGTATGTTCCTTGTTCTTCATGATGCTCTCTGCGCTTTTAACGGACCTCTGAGACTATCACAGTGCAGTTGCATTTATACGGAGACTTGATTACACACAGGTGGATTGTATTTATCATCATTAGTCATTTAGGTCAACATTGGATCATTCAGAGATCCTCACTGAACTTCTGGAGAGAGTTTGCTGCACTGAAAGTAAAGGGGCTGAATAATTTTGCACGCCCAATTTTTCCGTTTTTGATTTGTTAAAAAAGTTTGAAATATCCAATAAATGTCGTTCCACTTCATGATTGTGTCCCACTTGTTGTTGATTCTTCACAAAAAATACAGTTTTATATCTTTATGTTTGAAGCCTGAAATGTGGCAAAAGGTCGCAAAGTTCAAGGGGGCCAAATACTTTCGCAAGGCACTGTATATTAGGCTGTTATCATATGGAAACATAATTAGATATTTTACATAATATTAGCATCAACATACATTGTTTAATTAAATTGCACATACCACCCTGCATACCACTGCTGGCTTGCTTCTGAAGCTAAGCAGGGTTTGTCCTGATCAGTCCCTGGATGGGAGACCAGATGCTGCTGGAAGTGGTGTTGGAGGGCCAGTAGGAGGCACTCTTTCCTCTGGTCTAAAAAATAAATAAAAAATATCCCAATGCCCCACAGCATGATTGGGGACACTGCCTGATTGGTGTCCTGACTCTCTGAGGTCATTAAAGAGGTCATTAACGATCCCATGGCACTTATTGTAAGAGTAAGGGTGTTAACCCCGGTGTCCTGGCTAAATTCCCAATCTGGCCCTCAAACCATCACGGTCACCTAATAATCCCCAGTTTACAATTGGCTCATTCATCCCCCTCCGCTCCCCTGTAACTATTCCCCAGGTTGTTGCTGTAAATGAGAATGTGTTCTCAGTCAACTTACCTGGTAAAATAACGGATAAATTAAAAATTTAATTAAATTTCATTGTTTCCAATGTCATATTTGTTCCATATAATAATTTGGTTCAAGCATAATGCATAATAAGCATCACCAACAGGGGGAACATATTGAGTGTACGCTGATAAGCTGTAGAAAGAATACATTTTAAGCAATAAGGCCCAAGGGGATGTAGTATATGGCCAATATACCATGGCTAAGGGCTATTCATTTGCGTGACGCAACGCAGAGTTTCTGGAGACAGCCCTTAGTCGTAGTATATTGGCCATATATCACAAACCCCCGAGGTGCCTTGTTACTATTATAATAAACTGGTTACCAATGTAATTAGACCAGTAAAAATAACTTTTCATAACCGTGGTATATGGTCTGATATACCACGGCTGTCAGCCAATCAGCATTCAGGGTTCAAACCACCCCATTTATAATAATAATTTATTAGACTTGTTCATAAAGACGAGAGAATAATTGTTCATGAGAAGGGCCTGTGATCAAAGTCAATATTCAGACTACTAGGGGTCAATGTTTTTAGACAGGATATCCAGTAAGCCTCCCTCTGTAGTAGTAGGACCTCCATTTTACCTCTACTTTTTTTTGACGAAATGACTGTTAATGTTTCTACCGAGCTTTGCTGCTTGAACTTGCAGTAACCACCTCTTCCCTCAGCAAAGGGCCACAGCAGAGGGACTGATTGAGCGCTCAGGGGGAGTGGAGAGACCTTTTGTCCTGGCCAGAGCCTTCTTTGCTGGCTCCCAGCGCTACGGTGCTGTGTGGACAGGTGATAACGCTGCTGAGTGGGAACATCTGAAGATCTCCATCCCCATGTGTCTCAGTCTGGGCCTGGTTGGTGTCTCTTTCTGTGGAGGTGAGTCTGACTCAATCTTAGCTAATACCACTATTTTCCCCTCTACTAAAAGCCACAGCTAAGCAATTAATACATCAGAAATATTTTGCTACATTTTATTTTGGTGTTATCTGCTTTTTTATATGACTTGTTTACATTACATTATTACCGTTCGTTGCCTGTTTGTTTACATCTCACTACATTGTTATCTCTGTACCACTCCTAATCCTCCTCTCTCCCCCTCTCCTAGCTGATGTGGGTGGCTTCTTCAAGTCTCCCAGTACTGAGCTCCTGGTGCGTTGGTACCAGACAGGGGCGTACCAGCCCTTCTTCCGAGCCCATGCCCATCTGGACACCCCCCGCAGGGAGCCCTGGCTGTTTGGCCCCGAGAACACTGCTCTGATCAGGGAGGCTGTCCGCCAGCGTTACGCCCTCCTGCCCTACTGGTACCAGCTGTTCTACCACGCCCACCACTCTGGCCAGCCCGTCATGAGACCTCTGTGGGTGGAGTATCCTCAGGATACGGCCACGTTCTCCATGGATGACCAGTTCCTGCTTGGTGAGTGAGATCCTGTTATTCCCTAGTATAGGTCAGTGTCAATAGATATTCCTGTCTTTACGTACCCTTTATGACTGATACCATGACTGAGTCACATTCCTTCTATCCTGCTGTTTCAGGGAGAGATCTGCTGGTGCACCCCGTGACTGAGGAGGGGGCTAGGGGTGTTACTGCCTACCTGCCTGGAAAAGGAGAGGTGAGTCTCTCTCAGGAACTGTCATAACATTATGTCACTATTATAACAGTCTTATGTAGATTATATGTCAGCCGTCTAATTGAAACCCTCTCCTAGCTGCTCTGTTCTGTGTCCTTCAGGTCTGGTTTGACGTCCACACGTTCCAGAAACACAACGGAGCCCAGAACCTCTACATCCCTGTCACCATCAGCTCTGTAAGAAACTCTACAACACACTCACTAACAACCAGTCAGTCACGCCCAGGGGGCTACATGCTTAGTTAAACAGTCACATACAGTTAAGACCATATCCTGAAAGTTCTGTTGAGAGAACTGGGTAAGATTGGAAAGACACTCCCTGACTGACTCTCTCTCCTTACCAGATTCCAGTATTCCAGCGCGGTGGTTCCATTATTCCCAGGAAGGCCCGGGTTCGAAGGTCATCTTCATGCATGGAACACGACCCCTACACCTTATTCGTTGCTCTCAGCCCCAAGGTAACACAAACACACACCTTGTCACTTATACTGTTGCCCCAAATTTGGATGGGTTCAGGATTTGACCTTTAAACATTTTCAAATGTTATGTCTGTTAGCGATTTGCCCAGGGTGAGCTCTACATAGACGATGGCCACACCTTCAACTTTGACAAACAGAAGCAGTTCATCCACAGAAGATTTTCCTTTGCCAATAACGCCCTGTCCTCCAGGTCTGTCAAATAATTTCTCTCACATATTCTGTTTATTTTTGTTGTTACTCTCCTTGATTTTTGTCTATGTTGAATGTAACTGAATTCTCTCTCCCTGCAGGAACCTGGCCCCTGGCTCTCAGTTCACCACTTTTTCCTGGGTTGAGAAGATTGTCATATTGGGGGCCAGTAAGCCCAGCAAGGCCACTCTGAAGACACCTGGTGAGTTTTTCCAGTGTCTTATTCATATTATGGGTTAGTGTACCAAGTTAAGATGCCAGTAAGTCATTGTGTTTGAATATTTCCTGTTTTCACACCCAAGTAGGCAATTATGAGATGGAAACAGTTGGCCAATAAACTGTCATTCTTTGTGGTTATTGATTACTGTGTGTGTATAATGGCAGGTCTGTCTCAAATGACTGTTATTGATTTATTCTGATGTCTTTTCTCTGTAGATGGCAAGGAGAGTCTGCTGGAGTTTGAGTTTGATGCCTCCATGTCGGTGTTAACCCTTCGCAAGCCGGGTGTCAACGCAGGGCTGGACTGGACTGTGGTGCTTCAGTAACAATGGAGAAGGGGGAGGACGACGATGACTGAGCGAGAGATGGAGGAACTTAGTGGACACGGGTTGCAATTGTAACGCACCAAGCAAGATATTTGTCCAACTGCTTTAATGTGGTACACAGACTGGACAGGGGATAGAGGACTATCCAAACACACAATATTTCATACCAAGCTTGCATACAAACACTGCCTGTAGATCTAAATCCGTGTCTCTTCCATGTCCATCTTGCGTTCAGTCAAACTGACAGTTGGTCAACTTACTGAAGGGTTGCTAGGTAGATTTATTGTTAGTTGCATTTTAGGGAAATTCTTCACAGTTCAAATCATGATGTTGTAGTGAATGTTTGGAAGTACTCAAAGACATTCAAGTCTGATGGATGATTATTTTAGGTTTTCCGTCAAGTATGCTTTAGATGTAAGCGATCATTGAATAAGTTTGCTGACAACAAAATGAAGACACTCATTCAGAGGCTGTAGTGTAGTTAGTATGTGTTAATAATTCCATATCTGGCCGTGTCTTATGACTTTAAATTCTTATTTCTTCTTATTTCATGTTTTCATTCCATTACCCCCTGTAATTACTGAAGAGCAATCAACAGGATAGCCAAACCGCTCCCTTTACTTTCAACTCGTGCCACATTCTATTTAGTTTGATTAGAAACTCCACCAAGCAACAATGCAGCACTGATCCAAGACGATCTGTAAATGTCGTGGCATTTCTCTTCTTATTGCCATAAGGTGTATTGAGTCTTACCTCTGATATCCCTAATTTAAGGTTACTCATTCCTCCTAATTTATCCCCAAATTAGTTTCTGATAAGATTGTGTGCACTTACATCAGTCATTACTATGCCATGTTTTTATGTACTTGTGGTAAAAGACAAACACATGGTCAGTAACAACTTAATGGAAGAGGATTTGGCTTTTTAAGTTTGCTCATATTGGAATTATTCAGGGGTTAGGACCACTGACTTTGTGGAAACTCATCTTAATAACATGTTTCTGTTCTGACTTGTTCAATTTGTTTACTTGATTATCAAATGCACTTGAGAGGAAGGTGAGAGCTTTTTTTCCCCAGATTGAACTCAAAGCAGTTAGGGTCAGGCATTGGGGTTAATTTGTGGGTTGGGGTTCACGGTCCAGTGTCTTCAGTGTCTCTTGCTCTTAATATTTTTCATAAAATTTGTCAATGTATTAAATGTGACTAAGGAAATAAATTAATGATATATTCAGTTAGTTTACAAAGATGCAGTTCACTCTGGAGACAAGGGACCGTTCCTGGTTGATAATAGCACCTCTTTATGGGGTTGTTGCGTTCCCTACTGTCCTTGGCGACAAAACATTTTAGAATAGTTTTTCTTGATTTATTTTGTGGTTGAGAATTAAAATCTTACTGCAACATTCTCAGCAAGTGTGTTGGAACCAGGAAGGAAGGAGGCCAGTTGTATGTGATAAGATGGCAGACCAAGTGAAAATAAATTTGACCAAATGTGAGAGAGCATTGTTGTTTTTAATCAAATGAATTCATGCAGCTTACGTAGATAGGGGTAATAATAAAGTAACTACATTCCCAATCAAATGTCTGTTGATTTATTGTACATAAGAAATATATTTTGTAAACTTAAAGCTTTTCAATACAATTGTGTCTCGAATACGAATTTGGACTACAATAATACCGGACGTTTTTAAGAAAGGCTGGTTTATATTATTCCTATGAATATTTTCTGTGAAATATGTCAACTGACCCTAAAACAACGCTCGGTGCCAATTTTATTCGGTCAATGCTTTTCGGGAACCTAGGAACATATCTACTATCCTAAACCGTAACCCAGATATGCAACATCACGAGACTTCCGAAAACACTTGCAAAATTGACCCAACAGACCCGCCAGGGTTTGGGGTTTGAGTTGTCAATGAGAGAAGTGAAAAATTATTCCTTAAGATGATTTTCTCGAAATCTAAAAGCACAACCTAGATTCGAGCCAATTAAGTAGTTGAACATGTTATTTCTCCAACCTCGTGAAGTGACATGTTTTAATTTCCGTCAAAAACAACTTTATATCGAAGGAGTTTTGATTTGACGGACTGCACATGTGCAGTTCGACGGGAGACGACCTTTAGACCCGATTACTTGTTTCACCACAGGTGGCCGGTGGCACCTACATTAGGGAGGACGGGCTCATATTACTGGCTGTAGCGGAATAAATGGAATTGAATCGAACACATTAAACACAGTTTCCATTTGTTTGATACCATTCCAAGCCATTATTAAGAGCCGATCTCCCTTCAGCAGCCTTGCGGTAGACGTCATGAGCTTTGCTAGCCAACGTCGCAATGACATCGCCTACAAGTGTGATCGGGGATTTCTATTGAATAAGCCGTTTTAGCCTATATTCATACTGCACGGTTTGTGCCGCAAATTTAACACCGACTCTAACCTTAACCCATTTTAAATGTCAACTTCAATGGAGTAATGGGGAGTATGGCCGTCCCAAGGACCCCGGATAGCACGGACCAATGTTACCACAGCCACAAAGTCTAAATGGGCTATATCGTCAACGTTCATGAAAACAAACATATTTTTAGTCTAAATGTAAAGTTACGGTTAGTCATTAGGTTAGCAGAGTGGTTAAGGTTAGGGTTAAAATCTAAATTTTAAAGAATATAAATAGGGTTTGGGTTAGAAATTGGTGGGGTTATGACTTTGTGGCTGTGGTAACTAGTGACTACCTCTTGCAGAAGGTACTTGTCGCATAGGAGTGACGTTATTCTGTCATTTTCAAACATGGCGGCCGAAGGCTCGGATTTAGAAGACCTGAGCAGCAACGGGCTAATGGAGGGTCCTTCGGGTTGTAAAAACATAAAATAATACAAATATATTGATGAAGCTATTCAATAGTGACGTAGAGATCATATGAATAGTCGTTTGTAACTTCACAGGTCAGCTAGCAGTCGCAAGGACGCATGTGAAACGATGGCTAGCTTTCTAACTAGCCGACATGGCTAACATTAATTTCTGGTGCGCAAACTGGCGAAACAGAAATTGTCTTTCCACTAGCTAGTACCAGAGTAAATCAACTAGCTAGTACTTGTTAGCCCGAGTATTTTGTTATGGTATGTTAATCTGATCTAACGACTGTAGAAGCAGACATAAATCGCTGTTCCCCTGCAGAATTTCGGAAGTTTATGCCGTTTGTTGACATTGTCGACGTCATGATCTCTGTGTAGTATGTTGAAATCCTAATGAATGAATGGCTAAAAACACCATCAGTGACTGAAATTTCCTTTATAATGGCATTAATTTACATTTAGTCTGCAAATGACATCTGCTTATGTATTATCGAGCAGGCCAGCCATTTCTTTGTGTTATAGATAAAACAGTTTTCTTCCCTGTGTAACTTTCTCAATTTCTAATTTGAAAGCTCCGGAAGCCACGGAGGCTGTCCAACATCCAACAGAGATGGAAGAGGTATCAGAGGGAAATGGTGGAGAAGAGGCTTCAGAAGCAGCAGCTGCGACAGCATACAACATGCCTCTGGTGGAGAATGAGGAGGAAGAGGACGGAGAGTTGCCGGCGGACTTTGACCGACTCTGGAAGCTGGCCCATGACAATCCACAGGATTTTTCTAGCTGGACTGACCTGCTGCAGTACAGTGAGCAAGAGGTGAGAAGAGCTGAGGGGACAGACAAGATTCCTATTGGCATTTTGACATAACCAAAGATCTTCTGCATGAATAATTAATGCGTAGCTAACCGTACCACTGTTGTTAAGGAATGCAGTGTTGAAGTTGAAACCAACACTTCACATCAATAATGATGACAACTAAACTCATTGTTACTTAGTGAATTTGCAGCTAACCCAGATTTCTAATGTTCCCCAGAGTCACATGACAGCATCACGTCGAGCGCTGGTTGCCTTTCTGGCGCGTTACCCCCTGTGCTACGGATATTGGAAGAAGTTTGCCGACTTGGAGCGACGTGCAGGCTACACCAACAAAGCTCAGGAGGTATGATGAAGAAGAGTGTTTGGTAAAAGTGACACGGATGTGTGTCTTGTAGTGCTAAGCGATTCGTGATTTTTTTTTTTAGATGTTTTGGTTAGATTATTTAAAAAACAATCACTGTTTTCGATTTCTCTTTCAATAATGTTTTTAAACATTAAATGCATTATGAAATACCTATTTAATGGAAATTTGAAAGCCAAAAATAGCAAACATTCAATTGCCAAAACATTGTAAATATTCATTGTCTCTGTCAGGTCCATATAGAAAAAAAGGAAATTACTATGGGACTCCCAATCACAACCGGCCATGATTGGGAGTCCCATAGTGATTGGGAGTCCCATAGGGCGGCGCACAATTGGCCCAGCGTCTTCCGGGTTCGGATTATGCCGGGGTAGGCCGTAATTGTAAATAAGAATTTGTTCTTAATAACTGACTTGCCTAGTTAAATAAAACATTTGACTAATCTCTGTGCTCCCCATACTGAACTGTCAGTAGTCATCCTATTTAACTAGCCTGCCTAAGTATGCTGTCTGACAATTATTTTACTTGTTTTTCAAAGTAGATAAGCTATACTTTCCTCTCTCTCCTCTCTCTCTCTCTCTCTCTCTCTATATATATATATATATATATATATATATATTAGCCATTGACTTAACAAAGGGCACATACCGCAGTGCTACATTCTTTGAAAGTCTTTGGCACTAGGAAATTATGTAAGTGAGATGATTGCTTCATAATGTTTTTGTGTTGTTCCAGGTGTGTGTTCAGGGTCTGAAGGCCATCCCTCTGAGCGTAGATCTGTGGATCCACTACATTAACCTGCTACTGGGCACGCTGAACATGAACCTGCCAGAGTCCTCTCAGTGCATTCGCAGGTATACACTCTTAAACTCAGTGTCACACTTATACACATTTGTTTACTTCTTTTGCTAGCTTTACATTCAACTCTAGCCAGAACACCACCTTTTTCCATACAGTACTTATTGTTCAACGTAATGTTTTAACAGCCTAAACTATGTTTTATATCAATCTGATTGACTGATTCTTGTCTCTTCTCCCCAGTGCCTTTGAAGAGGCGGTGGCAGCGGCAGGACTAGACTTCCACTCTGACCGTCTGTGGGAGCTGTACATCGAGTGGGAGAAGGAGCAGGGAGACATGAAGGCTGCCACTGGAGTCTACGACAGAATCCTCAGAGTCCCCACTCAGCTGTACAGCAGCCACTATGAGAAGTGAGACTGTACACAGTCACAAACAGTACATTTTCTCTACTAAGAGAAATAGTAGAGCTTCAAATCAGTCAAAATTATGAAATGTTAACATTTTATTAAATTCTAGATTTTGATAATTGTATGATTATCATGCTCACTTCTTAATGCGGACCTCTTATTTGCTGACCTGGTGAATCTTATCCACTCTCTCCATACCTCCTCTCTCACAGATTCAAGACTCATCTTAATGCTCATGCGCCCAAGGACGTCCTCTCAGCAGTGGAGTATGAGGGGTTGCTTGAGGAATCTAAACAGATACACAAGACTGAGAAGGCTGAGTTGGCTGAGGGGGAAGATGAGTTACCGCCTGGGGAAGAGAAGGAACCTACAGAGGTGGTTTACAAATGACAAATCCCTGCTAGTGTTGGAGAAGATTTAACATGAATGTCAGATGCAGCCAAAATAGCAGATAGTGGAGACAAGTTGTGGAGTGAGGTTACGGTGTAGGAGCTAACTCTGTTAAACAAATTTAAAAGTCTGTCATTATAACTGTCATGTTATGGTTCACCCAATCAGGAAGAGGTGATTCCGAAGATGCGAGAACTCCTATTGGCTCGCAGGGAGAAGGTGTACCAGGACCTTGAGGGAGAAGTCAGGAAGAGGTGGAACTTTGAGGAAGCTGTGAGTTAACCCGGACAGACAGACACACACACACATCCCTTCTATGTGCAACTCCGAAGTTACGATTGAAGTGTGATACTTTCATTGGTTGGAAACATTGACTTACCTTCTCTTCTGTTCCCATTCCTCCCTCCATTCCAGATCAAGCGTCCTTATTTCCACGTGAAGCCTCTGGACCGGACCCAGCTGAAAGCCTGGCACTCCTACCTGGACTGGGAGCTCACCCAGCTGGGAGGGGGGGGTGAAAAGGAGGTGGAGACCGAACCAGACTCCATGGAGGGCCAGGAAGAGGAGCAAAAAGAGGGGTCAAAGAGCAGTGGGATCATTGCTGGGGGTGACCGGAGGGTACGGATCCTGTTTGAGCGCTGTCTGATTGCCTGCGCGCTCTACGAGGAGTTCTGGACCAAGGTAAGGAGGGGCTGCAGGGGTGTGTGTGTGGGTGCGCATGTGTGTGTGTCAGTAACATGTTTGTATGTCAGTGTAACTAATATATGCTTTATGCATATTTCTCAGTATGTTCAGTACCTGGAACCTCAGAGTCTGTACGAGGCACGGGGAGTGTTCAGGCGAGCCTGTGAGATCCACCTGGCACACAAACACACCATGCACCTGCAGTGGGCCACTTTTGAGGAGAGGCATGGTGAGAGAGGAAGAGACATGAAACACAGGATATCATTACCCAGTGTTGTAGCTCACTCACACCCTCCTCCCGTCCTCCTCCCAGGTGATCTAACAGAGGCACGGCGTGTTCTAGAATCTCTGGAAACCTCTATCCCAGGATTGGCCATGGTCCGGCTGCGCAGGGCGGGGCTAGAGAGACGGGCGGGCCGGCTAGATGAATCAGAAGCTCTGCTCAGGGACGCGGTGGACCAAGCCAAAGAGACTCCTCACCTCCATGCATTCTACTCCATCAAACTAGCCCGGCTGTTGCTGAAGCTTTGCAAGAACCCCAGCAAGGCCCGGGGTGTCCTGCAGGAGGCGCTGGAGATTAGCCCGGTGAGAGAAGGGGGGAATTGAGGGAATAACAGCTGGAAGCTTTTAGTACAGAGGGGAAGAAGATCACTTGCTCTAACTTTTACATGAAGCCTTAACCTAAACCTCAGAGAAGATATCACTTATGGTTTGATGCCAGATCTCCCTTTCTTGATGATCTCTTGACCAAGCAGTAGGCTATAACTCTGTCCCTCTCTTTCCTCCCTTACTCTCCACCTATTCTCTCTCCCTTTCCCAGGATAACGGTAAACTGCACCTGAACCTGCTGGAGCTGGAGGTGTCTGGTGACCCCAGAGGGTCACCCGAGGGGGTGCAGCAGTGTGTGACTCGGGCGCTGGCCGCACCCCTCTCCCCACGGACCAAGATCCTCTTTTCCCAGAGGGGCCTACAGTACGCTGAGGACTATGGGACTTCTGTGCAAAGGTCAGGGGTCACAGGATTGTTTGTTGTTTTTAGATACAATCAGGAACCCAGAGAAAAATGAACATGTCAAGGCATTTTATTGAATGAATGAAACTGGGAGAAATGCAATTTACCATGTTTTAAATGTTACTGTTGCTGTCCTCTGGCCTGCAGTGTGCTAACAGTCTATGAAGAGCATACCATGTTTTAAATGTTACTGTTGCTGTCCTCTGGCCTGCAGTGTGCTAACAGTCTATGAAGAGCATACCATGTTTTAAATGTTACTGTTGCTGTCCTCTGGCCTGCAGTGTGCTAACAGTCTATGAAGAGCATACCATGTTTTAAATGTTACTGTTGCTGTCCTCTGGACTGCAGTGTGCTAACAGTCTATGAAGAGCATCACTTTACCATGTTTTAAATGTTACTGTTGCTGTCCTCTGGCCTGTAGTGTGCTAAGAGTCTATGAAGAGCATCACTTTACCATGTTTTAAATGTTACTGTTGCTGTCCTCTGGACTGCAGTGTGCTAACAGTCTATGAGGAGCATCAGAAGCTGCTGAAAGAGCTTGGCAACAAGAAGAGAAGGGCTGAGAACGGGTGAGGTTATAGCACATCTGTCAATATCATTACCAATAAAATAGTGTGATGAAGTGACTCAATATTGAGATTTGACAGTCAACCATGGAGAAGCAAATGTATAAACTTCATGGATTGGTTATTGACGCAGTTGTTGTATTGATTGATCTGCAGAGACAGCGAGGACCCAGAGAAGATGAGTAAAGGAGAAGACGGCTCCGCTGTGCCCGCTCCACCACCGGCCCCTCCCACAATGCCCCATGTTCCCATGACGACACCACCTCCACCCATGATGGGTGGGGACATGAGTGCGGCTCACGCAGGCTACGCAGGCTACGGAAGCTGGTATCAGGTACGACAGGGAAAGGGTAACCTCATAGGGTAAGATTTGAATACCCCTGCACTCAAGTGTTGATGAATGTTTTTTTCTCTTTCAGCAACCACAGTACGGGGGATACGGAGGCTACCAGCAACCCTGGAACTACAATCAGGGTTACTACCCTCCCAGCTAAGGGGGAAGAGAAATGCTGTGACACCATTGTTCAGTGAACTCACCACCACCTCACTTTAAATTCCATGGATGAGTCCAAATGGCACCTTATTTCCTATGTAGTGCACTATCTTTGACCAGGGTCCAGGTCAAAAGTAGTGCACTTTGTAGGGAATAGGTTGCCATTAGGGATTTAACTAATATCAGGAACAGGGGTGTGACGTCTACTACTCGTTTGGTCTTTGAAAATGTGCTCTTGTACATTGTTTTAACGATAAACTATTTTTGTATTCTCTTCTACATGCAGCCCCTTTCAATTTAAGCAAAACCCTCTCTCCACAGGTCCTGTATTATTTAAAGTCTTGCATCATTCCAGAAGTATAGGCTAGTCTTTTTTTCTAATGTACATAATGGTGTTTTATAGTATGAAGTCGGAGCTCTTTCATATACGAGCAGGTTAAGATCAATCTATTGTCCCTCGTTCAAAGCTTGAGGATCGCCATTGAAGTTTCTGCCCAGTTGAGTCCTCCAGACAGAAGATAGGGAAGCCATGTTGTATGCAGGTACCAGTGCCTCTGGTCAAGCAAGGCGTAATAAGTGGATGTACGCTGTGCTGTACCTAATGGACATTTCCAAAACTAACAGCATTGGTCATGTTTGGTAAAATTTTAGGAGTAGGAAACTGTTAAATGTTTGTCAAAATCCACTTAAACCAAACTTTTGCCTTTATCACTGTTTTTGAAAATGTAACTTTTTAATCTTCACTTTTAACATTGCTCAATAAACCATTTCAGTGCATCTTAATGTGAATTCGATGTATGTAGATTAAGTATCTGTTAAACTGATTTGGAGCCCTGGATTGTGCAGCTTCATAAAAAATAACAGATTATTCCTGTACATTTTGAGTTGTTGCATTCTCTGTGGAAAGTATGTTCAGTACACCACATTACTCTCCAAGTAAGTTTATTCAAGTTTGAGTGAGTATGCAATAACACCACTGTAAAATAATTTAACTTTGAAAAACTACAATTTACAATGCAGTGGACAGTGTCAACGAGCCAGGTCTAACTTTAGGCCCCATGATAATCAATACAGTCATCCATTTTGTGTTGCCATTAAAGATTCAGATTAAAGTTCAAAGTGTTTGTTGAAGGAGAATCAATCCATAGTTGACATCCTGGTCTCTGTCCTGTTGGGGGTGATAAATGATGTTGGCTCATAAAGCATCTTATTACTTCAGGTCCTTATTTCTTTGCAACGACCAGCACAGCTGAAGGCACCAAACCTGAACAATGACACAAAACATTTAAGACCGTATCAAATGTTATTGGTCGCTACACAAACTAGAACACACCTTCAATCTCATATTAGATTCATCTATAACTGCAACACAGCATAGAAGAAAGCAATATGTATTTGGCTGGTTTTGACCTCTCCAGTCCTTTCAGATTAGTGCGGATGAAGGAGAGGAAGTCACTTTGGACTATTGTAACTGTACAAGCCCAGTAAGAGGGGCATCGTCCTGTCTGCTCACCCAACTCCTGTAGAGGTTTCTCCATGTCCAGTTCTGTGTAAACGCGGCGTGGGTACGGGGACAGCAGCGTGAAGTCCTGGCCCTCGGGGGCGTCGCCATTCATCTGGATGTAGACACGCACGGCAGCCAGCGGCTCCTGGGCCTTGAACACGGAGGTCAGTGCCGAGCCGTCAAGCATACGCACCTGCGGACAGGAGGATGAATGAATCAACTTTATTGACTGTTGAGACACCAAACGACGGTTGTCTAAAGATTATTGTGCAAACAAACTCATAAAAAAGATCTGTTGTATTACAACTGTTGTGTCAAATGCGTTGTACATTCGTTGTGAGTATGAACAGAATGAGAACTAAGCCATAGACATCCATGGCCCCTTACCTGGATTCTACACTCGTTATAGTCCTTCTTGGCGGGAGGCGGGCCCTGACTGGGCGGAGAGGAGGGAGGGCCCTCTGCTGAAGGGGAGGTTACAGCTCTACTAGAAGAACCACCTCCAAACTGGAGAAGAGAGGCGTAGAAGGGGTTAGTGCGTTCAACTCTTTCTATGAAAGACATGGAGACGTTATTTAGCAACAGTTCAGCATACGGGTCAGATGCTGTAGGTGCAGTCAGTACCTTAAGTGCTCTCTCCTCTCTGTCACGTGCTATCTTGTCTCGCACCCGCTGCCTGAGAGAGAGAGAGAGCAGTCATTTGATAAAAAAATATATATATATATATTTAACTAGGCAAGTCAATTAAGAACAAATTCCTATCTACAATGACGGCCTAACCCGGCCAAACCTGGATGATGCTGGGCCAATTGTGCGCCGCCCCATGGGACTCCCAAACACGGCCGGATGTGATACAGCCTGGATTCATACCAGGGACTGCAGTGCCTTAGACCGCTGCGCCACTCGGGAGCAAGGGAAGAGTTGTGGAGTGGGAATAGACCTAATTTGCACCAAGCCGTTTACAAGAAGCAACTATTGGCTGTGTCTGAAAACATTACTAGCTATTTTTGTTTCCTAAATTCCTCTCAAAGCTCATTGGAAGAGGTTTGAGGGAGGAACCTTGGATCCTCTCCTCCAATGTGCTTTGAGACAACAGCCACTGGCCATGTCGAGAGCATCAAATCCATCCGTGATGTATTGTGGGTAAATTGTGACTGACTAAATGATCTACAAATAATATAATAAGTATTTTGTAGATCAGATAATTGGCAGTCACCTGCAATTCTGACTGAAATGACTAACAAGCCCATTGACTTCATGGCTTACTTGGCCATTTTGTCGTCGTTCTTCTCTCTCTGGCGCAGGTCGACCATTTTCTTCATCTCATCCTCCTGCAGTTTCTGTTTGACCTGCAGCAGCTCCTGCCCCTGCCTCCTCCTCTGCTTCTCTCTGTCCACCTCTTCTGCTCGCTCCCTCTCTCTCCGCTCCTCCTGCTTCACCCGCATCAGATCCTCTAGCCTGGTTCACACACACGCAGGCAGACACGCAGGCAGACACACACAGGTTTCATTGTATGCCGTCTCTTTGTATTTCCAACAGAAGGCCTACCCTTTTGCTGATCTCATTGAGTAACACCTTTTGACCAAACCCCAGTTTCTGACAGAATAAGATAAGTGTGTAAACAGAGGTAGAGGTTAATTATCTGACCTCTTTATCTGCTCACGTTTCTCCTCCTCTGTCATTGGTTGTTTGGTATCCCCGTCATGGATCATCTGGTCACCCCCATCTGTAGCTAAAAGGTAGAGTTAACATATAAGAGGTGAGGGACAAGAAGACAATGTAAACCAACAACCATGTTAACCTATGTAATGGGAAGCCATAGTTATAACTCGATCATAACAATATAAGTAACCATAATACAAAATGCTGTCACGACAACTGACCACTTACCAGGGTCTGCTCCCTCTGCTGTGGGCTGGGCTGCTGGACTGGGCAGTTGTGGGTCACTTCCTCCAAGCACGTTCCCCACAGGAGGTACATAGGGCTCATCAATGTCTGGGTCACCCTCATGTTCCATCAACCTGTGGAAGAAGCATGATAGAAGAGACATCATGAATCAGTTATCCAATGTGAATAACTTAACTGAGGATGAAAAATGCTCAGAGACTAGCTCACCAATGCCCCTATCAGTTGACTTACCAGTCCATGGCCCGCTCTATGCCCTGGTTTCCTGTGTGTGCCACAGCCTTTTCCCTGCAAGCAGAAGAAATATGGACAGGATTAGAGTTGATCACATCATCTTATCATGATCTTTAGTTTGTAGAAGAATAGCCACATTAATTCAGTTAGCTACTTACGCCCTGTTTCTGTCAAAGCCCATTTCCAGCAGGCTGTCCAATGTTGTTTGTTCTGCCATCTTGCTGAGAATATGAAAGTGAAGAAGAGTTTCACTTTGTAGTCTGATACTGTAAGCAAGTAGCTGGGCACGTGAAGTAGATCCAAGGGCCACAAACATGTATCGTTATGTCTATATGATTGAGATTCAGGTTTAACCACTTACATGCTACCTGTATAACTAGGTTAGTTAGATGGGCTGTTACATAGATCCAGAATGTGCTGGCTCGCAAGTTGTGTAACGTTAAGTTAGCTAACGTACTTGTCTGGACTGAACTGGCTATGAAGTTAACGAAGCAGCATCACTTAGGCAACGTCCCGCAGGAAACATTTTAGTATCTACAGACCATCACATGAAAATCATTCATAAACCAAATAAGATTTGTCCAGTAACTTTGCCGTATTATCTGTGTTCACATATAGCTGGCTAGCGGGCTAACTAGCTGTAAACTGACGGTAGCTAGTATGATGGAGGAATGAGATGGCTAATTTCAGTTAGACTCTCCTGCTAGCTTGTAACAAGAACACTGTTTCCAGAGTAAATTGATGATGGCCTGTAAAATATATCTAGGGTGACTATTACATTGCACTTGTGAAAATGATGGCGCTCAACCATTTCATAAACGTTATTTTACTAAATAGCATTATTTGTTTGTGCAACATTAGCTAACGTTAGCAACTCACATTCAGAATCAGTCAACCCACAACACCGCTTTCTGACCGTACAGTCCACATGCAAGTACGGAGGCCCGACAGGATAAAAGAAAATGACCACATTTTCCAAACATTCTCATTCATAGCTCATTGCTGCCATCTAGTGGACCTCACGCATACCCTGTCTAGTGGACCTCACGCCTTCCCTATCTAGTGGACCTTACACATCCCTATCTAGTGGACCTTAAGCCTTCCCTGTCTAGTGGACCTTACACATCCCTATCTAGTGGACCTTAAGCCTTCCCTGTCTAGTGGACCTTACACATCCCTATCTAGTGGACCTTAAGCCTTCCCTGTCTAGTGGACCTTACACATCCCTGTCTAGTGGACCTTACACCTCCCTATCTAGTGGACCTTACACATCCCTGTCTAGTGGACCTTACACCTCCCTATCTAGTGGACCTTACATATCCCTGTCTAGTGGACCTTACACCTTCCCTGACGTCACCCTGAATTTAATTGCTGCTGCTCTATCGATCATGAAGAAGAAACAGTTGGCTGGAGCGATGTGAATGGGGTAGCCAGGTAACACTACACTAACAGAGTCTTTCTAACATTTTCTGAACACTGTGTGATTTATACACACACATTATAGTTTCATTATGGGTAATCTCCACTTTTGTTTGCCCCCTGTATTATATAAAAAGTTATATCTGATTCCTGAGCATGCTTTTACTGATACTATTTGGGTTTAGGGTGTGTGTGTGTGTGTGTGTGTGTGTGTGTGTGTGTGTGTGTGTGTGTGTGTGTGTGTGTGTGCGCGCCCATGTGTGTAGGCTTTGTGTGTTTGCTAAGGTTTTACTGTATGACTGTATACCTGTAGGTATTCAAACAGGATGCAGAGTTTATGGGCAGGGCCTGTTACATATTTACTGTACATATAATTATTCATTTATCTCTCCCTCTCACAGCCTTAAGCAGCCCTCACTCACTTCCTTGACCAGTCCTTTACTGAACTTCCGTTCCTGAGGGTGAGTAGGTTCAGTTTGTTTTCAAATTCTTATGTTTAAATCAACCTGTCTACATTATGAGATTAAGAAATTTAGTGAAGTGCAATAGATCATTCCATCCATAGTCAGTTTTATTTAGAACACTGGTAGCCTTTCATCTTGTGGTTTTCTCTTATTGTAACTGACAGGCACAGAGAAAGTCGGCTAATTTCCGAACTTGTTTCCGTACTTGATTTAACGTATTAAGTACTTGTAATTCTAAATGATTACACAATTATATTTTGTGATATGTGAATTCACTGATCAGACAAAGAAACTCAAATGAATGCAAAAATATAGAAAGAAAGCAACATGTAAGACAGAAAGGTGAACAACGTTGGAGGAGGCAGTGAGGGTCCAAAGTCACTCTTTTTTAAAATTGTTTTAGTTTTGCAAAGCTGGAAGGGTGGGGGGTAAAGATAAGTGAGTCAAAGTCTAGAGAGATTCTGGGAAGGACAGCAAAAAAGAGAAGGCCTAATATTTTGGAACTAGAGAAGGTCTAGGATGTATCAATACTAGTTCAATACTGTTTGAAATCCTCTCAATTCAATAAATGTAATTGAAATTCATTCATGAATGCATAAAAAAAGTATTTCATTGATTGAAGTTGAATAACTGAATCCCCTTTGCAGGACTCCCAGACTACCTATGTGCTGATTGATACCAACCCTTTGAGAACATTGCACTGGCGGGCACAATCACCATGCCCTTTAGTCATATTCTTTCATTCAGATAATCACCATGCCCTTTAGTCATATTCTTTCATTCAGATAATCAACATGCCCTTTAGTCATATTCTATCATTCAGATAATCACCATGCCCTTTAGTCATATTCTATCATTCAGATAATTACCATGCCCTTTAGTCATATTCTATCATTCAGATAATCACCATGCCCTTTAGTCATATTCTATCATTCAGATAATCACCATGCCCTTTAGTCATATTCTATCATTCAGATAATCACTGTGCCCTTTAGTCATATTCTATCATTCAGATAATCACCATGCCCTTTAGTCATATTCTTTCATTCAGATAATCAACATGCCCTTTAGTCATATTCTATCATTCAGATAATTACCATACCCTTTAGTCATATTCTATCATTCAGATAATTACCATGCCCTTTAGTCATATTCTATCATTCAGATAATCACCATGCCCTTTAGTCATATTCTATCATTCAGATAATCACCATGCCCTTTAGTCATATTCTATCATTCAGATAATCACCATGCCCTTTAGTCATATTCTTACATTCAGATAATCACCATGCCCTTTAGTCATATTATTTCATTCAGATAATCACTGTGCCCTTTAGTCATATTCTTACATTCAGATAATCACTGTGCCCTTTAGTCATATTCTATCATTCAGATAATCACCATGCCCTTTAGTCATATTCTATCATTCAGATAATCACTGTGCCCTTTAGTCATATTCTATCATTCAGATAATCACCATGCCCTTTAGTCATATTCTTTCATTCAGATAATCAACATGCCCTTTAGTCATATTCTATCATTCAGATAATTACCATACCCTTTAGTCATATTCTATCATTCAGATAATTACCATGCCCTTTAGTCATATTCTATCATTCAGATAATCACCATGCCCTTTAGTCATATTCTATCATTCAGATAATCACCATGCCCTTTAGTCATATTCTATCATTCAGATAATCACCATGCCCTTTAGTCATATTCTATCATTCAGATAATCACCATGCCCTTTAGTCATATTCTATCATTCAGATAATCACCATGCCCTTTAGTCATATTCTATCATTCAGATAATCACCATGCCCTTTAGTCATATTCTATCATTCAGATAATCACCATGCCCTTTAGTCATATTCTATCATTCAGATAATCACCATGCCCTTTAGTCATATTCTATCATTCAGATAATTACCATGCCCTTTAGTCATATTCTATCATTCAGATAATTACCATACCCTTTAGTCATATTCTATCATTCAGATAATCACTGTGCCCTTTAGTCATATTCTATCATTCAGATAATCACTGTGCCCTTTAGTCATATTCTATCATTCAGATAATTACCATGCCCTTTAGTCATATTCTATCATTCAGATAATCACCATGCCCTTTAGTCATATTCTTTCATTCAGATAATCACTGTGCCCTTTAGTCATATTCTATCATTCAGATAATCACTGTGCCCTTTAGTCATATTCTATCATTCAGATAATTACCATGCCCTTTAGTCATATTCTATCATTCAGATAATCACCATGCCCTTTAGTCATATTCTATCATTCAGATAATCACTGTGCCCTTTAGTCATATTCTATCATTCAGATAATTACCATGCACTTTAGTCATATTCTATCATTCAGATAATCACCATGCCCTTTAGTCATATTCTATCATTCAGATAATCACCATGCCCTTTAGTCATATTCTATCATTCAGATAATTACCATGCCCTTTAGTCATATTCTATCATTCAGATAATCACTGTGCCCTTTAGTCATATTATATCATTCAGATAATCACCATGCCCTTTAGTCATATTCTATCATTCAGATAATCACCATGCCCTTTAGTCATATTCTATCATTCAGATAATCACCATGCCCTTTAGTCATATTCTATCATTCAGATAATCACCATGCCCTTTAGTCATATTCTTACATTCAAATAATCAACATGCCCTTTAGTCATATTCTATCATTCAGATAATCACCATGCCCTTTAGTCATATTCTATCATTCAGATAATCACCATGCCCTTTAGTCATATTCTTTCATTCAGATAATCACCATGCCCTTTAGTCATATTCTATCATTCAGATAATCACCATGCCCTTTAGTCATATTCTATCATTCAGATAATCACCATGCCCTTTGGTCATATTCTTTCATTCAGATAATCACTGTGCCCTTTAGTCATACTGTTTCATTCAGATAATCACCATGCCCTTTAGTCATACTGTTTCATTCAGATAATCACTGTGCCCTTTAGTCATATTCTATCATTCAGATAATCACCATGCCCTTTAGTCATACTGTTTCATTCAGATAATCACCATGCCCTTTAGTCATACTGTTTCATTCAGATAATCACTGTGCCCTTTAGTCATACTGTTTCATTCAGATAATCACTGTGCCCTTTAGTCATACTGTTTCATTCAGATAATCACCATGCCCTTTAGTCATACTGTTTCATTCAGATAATCACCATGCCCTTTAGTCATACTGTTTCATTCAGATAATCACTGTGCCCTTTAGTCATACTGTTTCATTCAGATAATCACTGTGCCCTTTAGTCATACTGTTTCATTCAAATAATCACTGTGCCCTTTAGTCATACTGTTTCATTCAGATAATCACCATGCCCTTTAGTCATACTGTTTCATTCAGATAATCACTGTGCCTTTTAGTCATATTCTATCATTCAGATAATCACCATGATTTTATTGCCATAATAAGTGATACACAATCTGTTTTGAAAATTAGCAAAAAGCTAGATCAAAAAGTAACAACATGATGTATGTATCAATTTTGAAGCTCTGTGTTGTAATTCTCCTTGACCAACAGGAGGCAGTCTAATCTCACACTACATGACATGACTCCTTGAGACTTGTGATACAGTACTTAAATGGTTTACTGTTGAATATTGTGGGTTTATGGCTGTGTGATAAGGTGCAGTGTAGCTCCAGTGTCTGGTGCTCGCTGGCTGTAACAGTATCTCCATATGGAATAGCTCAGAGTTCCAGTGGAGTTGTTGTTATGGGCGGAGTGACACCTCTGGTCGTCACCCTGGATGCACGGTGTAGGCCTAAATCTACTGTATGTGACGTTGTCTATGTACTTGTATGTACTTGAATAGCACTTTCAATTCTCATGTATTTGTATAATGTTTCTTTTCACAATAAAGATACTGGTATTTATGGTAATTGTCTCTCCTTGTCACGGTATCTGGTCTTTAACACAGCCTACCACATATTTGGGCCAACAATGAACACGCACACACACACACAATCATACACACAGCAGATGTTTCTTTGGCTATCAGATGGGCCACTATAAAGCTGAGTCCATCTTTTAATGAATTGCAGAATAGGGAGGCCAAACCAGCAATGTGCAGCAGCTGTCACAAGACTGGGTGAGACGACGAGAAGTCAGGTATTAATTGGCTGTTACTTCATCATGATTCCTCACCATCATCTGAATGAGTTTGAGCAATCATAGGCCTACGCACTTCATTATTTCGCTGGGACATTTATTTTGACGTTCACATTCCACTTCCTGCGTTACTCACACACACGCAAGTGTCAGCCAGCCAGTAAACCGGTGAACGCGGCCTCAGAACACAAAAGGACAGGTAAAAAAGGACAGTTATCCCTCCTTTTAACGGATAGCGTGTGTTTTTTATTAAACGTTTAAGATAAATTACGGTCTCAACTCCTACAAAGATAGCTGTATAGATACATTAATTCTCAAGGTAATGGAGTGGGATTTGTGCTTGGCGGTTGATTGGCTACTAGTAATAACTAGCTGGGGCGTGTTTGGCTAGTCAGGAAGGAGGAACGATCAACACTTCAAGACCTCGCCTACTTTAGCTTAGCTCTACTACTGTTGTATGTGATAGAGTTGCGCTAGCTACTTCGCCATCTCTCTCTTGTTTTCAGATCGAAAGTGACACTGCTGTGTCAAACCAGCTCAACATGTTCCGCAGTAGGGACAAAAAAACGCCTGAACAGTTCCAGGATGTTTCGCAAGGGTTGAAAAAACTATATCGGACTAAACTCTTTCCCCTGGAGGACACCTACCAATTCCACGACTTTCACTCACCGTCGCTCGAAGATGCCGACTTCGACAACAAACCCATGGTTCTCTTGGTCGGTCAGTACTCGACCGGGAAAACCACCTTTATTCGGCACCTGATGGAGCAGGACTTTCCCGGTATGAGGATAGGGCCCGAGCCGACGACAGACTCATTCATAGCCGTGATGCACGGTGACCAGGACGGGATGATACCTGGAAACGCCTTGGTTGTCGACCCCAAAAAACCCTTCCGCAAACTCAACGCATTTGGTAACGCTTTCCTCAACAGGTAAATAAATACTCATGCCAAATTCCCAGGCCCCAGGGGAGCTTATGGCTGTCAGGTGACACCCATAAAGGAGGAATTTAATAGGATCTCTATGGTAACACCTCTCTCAACATTCCATAATACCTCCCTCACAAGCCTCTGCATGTAGGGACTCTTTGGAACAAAACGTTCCTCCTGTCATTCCCCTTTATTTCATCACCACAACAGATTGTAGTATCTGTTCCATCCACCATGCCTGTTAACCCACCTGTAAAAGTCAGCCTGCCAAGTTGAGACATCCTTTTCCCCTTGGGCTGTTTGAACAGTATAACAATACCTAGCCTAATCTAAACTATAGTCACGACCTAGTCTGGCAGCATTGTTTAGCCTGCAGCAGTATAACAATACCTAGCCTAATCTAAACTATAGTCACGACCTAGCATTGTTTAGCCTGTTTAGCCTGCAGCAGCACTGTAAGGTAAATGGAAAATAATGGTTTGTGTTTTGAGTAGACAGGCAAAAGTGTGTTATCTGTCTTCTCCTTAGTTGCATACTCCAGGGCAGGCTACAGTTGCCACATCAGTAGTAACAGCTGGCCAACTCACTGAGGCTTCTGCCTGCTATGAGGCATTAGGAAATCCTAGTCAAATTGCAGTGCTGATATGTTCTTTATGGTAGTGTGACAGCACAGTCAGTCAGCCAGCATCTAGGCTATGGCTTCTCAGGTCTCAGCTGGTCTTGTGTGTTGAGTTACTCATTATCATGACACATCAAAGTGATTCAGCAATCCAGACTGCTCTATGGCGCATTCTGACACCACAGTCAGTTGTTCAACGTGGCATTATGACAGCAATCCAGACTGCTCTATGGCGCATTCTGACACCACAGTCAGTTGTTCAACGTGGCATTATGACAGCAATCCAGACTGCTCTATGGCACATTCTGACACCACAGTCAGTTGTTCAACGTGGCATTATGACGGCAATCCAGACTGCTCTATGGCACATTCTGACACCACAGTCAGTTGTTCAACGTGGCATTATGACGGCAATCCAGACTGCTCTATGGCACATTCTGACACCACAGTCAGTTGTTCAACGTGGCATTATGACAGCAATCGATTAGTCTGTCTGTTCTGTGGCTTCAAACACACAATCCTTCAAGGTTGTATTTATTGTAGTGTCCTTTGCTGAAGTATCTTCTAGAGAGAAGGTCTATCTCTCCTCTGTGAGAGCTTTGCTGGCACCACAATACACAGCACTCAAACAGATGGTCTGATAACCCTGGCCTTGTCTCTCTCCATGTTGGAGAGACACAGACTGACTGACTACAGGTTTTAGAGGAAGTCCTGTGCTCAACTTGGCGATGATAGGGGATTTCCTCAACCCCAGATTAGCTGTGGTGCCTCACACACCGCCATATGCTAGCTCAAGACACATGGGTCAACACTGATGCTGGATTAAACTCCTCCTCATCCCTGTTCTAGGGTACTACATTACCCAGGATGCATATGTACAATTGATTTTTGTTGATTCATAGCCGTGAAGGTCAATGAGAGTCAATTGATAATTAGCCTTGCTTAGAGGCTAATTGATGAGATGAACAAGGCATCACAAGGCCCATGAGACGGGCTGTTTCACAACAAGACTGATGACTTTTGTAACCGAGAGGGAGTAGTAAGAGTCAGCGGGAATGGGTTGGGGTTCCGTTTTACTGAACTCAGCCTGTTATTTCAGGACACTGACTGACTGACTGCACATTACTGCATGCGGGCTTCCAGTAACATCTCAAAGTGAAATGTGTTGTAAAGTACGCAGGCCTACTTGTCTTGCACAGAAGTACACTCCACGTCCTCATCGCTCATACAATGAGTGGCAATGCTGATAGTATTTCTTCACTTTGGGAAGTTGAAGGTCTGCCTGGTGGGGGCTCGGGGTGAGGAGGGGGACAGCAGGATGTGAGTTACTGTTTGAGTGTGTGATGGAGAGAGATTCTGAGGTTAGCCCAATTGTGTGGAGCGTGGGGTGGAAAAAATTAGATAAACGGGAAGGCTTGGACAGAGTGCCACAGAAATGTATAACATACGAAAAGCTGAAGTGGAAAAATGTACGTTTTTGTTATACTTGGCAAATATTCTCGTTGTAATATGATACTACTCTACCACAGGATCTCCCACCCTCCCCCATATTTCTTTGACTTGTTGTTTGGCCTTAAAGGTTCTCTCTCTCCCCCTCTCCAGTTGTAGGATAGATCTGCTCTCCTGGCAAAATGTAGGTTAAGAGCTTAGTTCTAGTAGTCTTGTGACCTAATGCCTGTAGCATAATGTCCGGGAATGTCTGTTCCGAGGGAGCGGTGTCCGGGAATGTCTGTTCCGAGGGAGCGGTGGGACAGCAGAGTTCTGGGTTGAGAAGGAATAGAAATTGTAAAGTGTAACAATCCCCTTCTTTGTTCCTGCTTGAGGAAACTGCAGTTTTCTGTTTGACTGACCTTGCCCTCTCCAAACATGTGATTATATCTGTGTGTCATGGTTTGCTCCAACTTTGTTGAAAAACCTTTATGTTTGGGGTGACTAATGCAAGATGACAACATCATGTGTTGTATGGGCTTGGACAGTGAATCAAGGTTATTCTATGGACAATTGAATAAATTATTCAGCATTCAACTCAAACAGAAAACAGTTCTCTCCTTGTTTGAATTGAGCTTTGTTCCACTTCCAGTCAAACCATTCAGTTTCCATTTCCAGCAGTGACAGGTTGACTGGAAGCATAGTTTGGGCCTACATTAATGACTAGTTTAGTTTCAACATTCTCTCTCTCTCTCTCCTTGCAGATTTATGTGTGCTCAGATGCCCAACCCAGTCCTGGAGAGCATCAGTATCATCGATACCCCTGGAATCTTGTCAGGAGAGAAACAGAGAATAAGCAGAGGTCAGCCACACACAAACTAATATATCACCGTTATCTCAATAAATGTGTTAAGCCTGACAGTGTCAACCACTCAAAGAGGGTCAGAGGTAACACACGCCATTTAAAACTCACCTAAGAGGAGAGAATAGTATCAAATACTTATATTTTCTGTCAAGAGGAGTGCATCTAATCCAACTGTGTTGTATGACATATTGGTCCTAGGAAGGGAAGCTGACTAGAGATGACTGTGAATTTCCCTATATCCCCCTATTTTGCATTCTTCAGATATTGCTCAGCCAATATTTTCCTTATTGGCTGATTCTGCTGATTTTATAAAATCATCTTTTATTGGGTCAGTTTTTTTTCCCCCCCTACAAGTGAGAGGGAGAGGGATCCTACGAGGGGGGGCGTGATACTGGAATACCGCATTCCTACCGGCTATGATTCCACACACAGGGCTGACTGTATTGTTCATCAGCAGTATGACCGTGCTGGGGACTGGGTTAGAAGCAACACTTGGCATTGTGCGGCGATAGTGGGGAAGGCCTGAACATGGGTAGACTGTAGAGAGTGGTGTAGTTGTCATTGTGGGGACACTTGGTAGACTGTTTCCCCTGGTCCCCCCCTACGACACGCACGCACAAAGTCTCCCCCTGCAATGCATGTGCAGCAGAGCTGGTGCTGATTGTGTGGTCAGCTGCGTAGATTAGATTTTTAGACAGACTGACTGCATTCTTCTCAGATCAGATGACACCGGCACCAATCAAAACCACCATTCTCTCTTTATATTTCTTTATTTTCTTTTTAAAGAGCCTCGGCTCGCTGTGCCAGAACTCCCCAGGCTTCTGTTCAGAAAAGCAAAAGGCCTCTCTGTTCCAATTGTTTTTCAGCCTGTTTCCTGTTGTTTTTTTAAATAGGTCAAAGAGGATGGAACTGAATACGTTATTTATTTTTATATATGTATGTATAAGTATTTTACCCCCATTCCCCCCCCCCCCCCTAATTTCAATTACGATCTTGTCTCATCGCTGCATCAGCAACGTTTTGAAACACAATGTATATTGTCTATAGTTTCAGTATGTAATTGTCAATTATAGTATCATGCTCGTGTCCAACCCTCAGAATACATCACAATCCAAAACCCCAAACCCACTTTTCCTCTTTATTTTGTCTCCAACATCTCATCTTTCTCCTCAGTCTCATTTGGGGTTCCTCCTCAACATAATTCTTGCTGTGTGTGTGTGTGTGTGTGTGTGTGTGTGTGTGTGTGTGTGTGTGTGTGTGTGTACACCATAACCCTCCTCCCGTTGCATCTCTGAAGGGTATGACTTTGCGGCGGTACTGGAGTGGTTTGCGGAGCGCGTGGACCGCATCATCCTCCTGTTTGACGCCCACAAGCTGGACATCTCAGACGAGTTCTCTGAGGTGATCCGCGCCCTGAAGAACCACGAGGACAAGATGCGCGTGGTGCTGAACAAGGCTGACCAGATCAACACGCAGCAGCTGATGAGGGTCTACGGCGCCCTCATGTGGTCGCTGGGAAAGATCATTAACACCCCTGAGGTACATTTTTAAAAAAACATTCATTTAGACAAATGTGCGTCATAAATGGCACCCTATTCCCTATATATTGCACCTATTTTAAACAGGGTCCACATAGGTCTCTCAAATGGCACCCTATTCCCTATATAGTGCACTTATTTTAAACAGGGTCCACATAGGTCTTTCAAATGCTATTCTCTTCCCTATATAGTGCACTACTTTGCCATGGTCAAAATTAGCGCACTATTTTGGGAATAGGGTGCCATTTCAGATGCAGACAATATAAAATGCATATAGAGTTGCCTTAGTCATCAGACTACAGCACAAACATTAAGGATGTGAAGTGTACCGTCAAGTTGACCATAAAATCAACCAACTTATTTCCATTGTGGTCCTGCTGGGGCTGTGCCTGGCTACCCAGACTCCTTGCTACGGCCAAATGCTACCCCACACCCATGGATGTTAGTTTTTTCTCAATGAGTCTGGATCTGAGTACTTATCTATATCTCTATATCTCAGACACACAGTACCAGTCAAAAGTTTGGACACGCCTAGTCATTCAAGGGTTTTTCTTTATTTTTACAATTTTCTACATTTGTAGAATAATAGTGAAGACATCACTATGAAATAACACATGGAATCATGTAGTAACCAAAGCAACCAGCTTCATGAGGTGCAAGGCTTTTCCAACAGTCTTGAAGGAGTTCCCACATGCTGAGCACTTGTTGGCTGCTTTTCCTTCACTCTGCGGTCCAACTCATCCCAAACCATCTCAATTGGGTTGAGGTCAGGTGATTGTGGAGGCCAGGTCATCTGATGCAGCACTCCATCACTGCTTCTTAGTCAAATAGCACTTACACAGCCTGGAGGTGTGTTGGGTCATTGTCCTGTTGAAAAACAAATGATAGTCCCACTAAACCCAAACCAGATGGGATGGAGTATCACTGCAGAATGCTGTGGTAGCCATGCTGGTTAAGTGTGTCTTGAATTCTTAAATAAATCACCCTCAGTGTCACTAGCAAAGCCCCCACACACCACCACCTCCATGCTTCATGGTGGGAACCACACATGAGGAAGTCATCCATTCACCTACTCTGCATTTCACAGAGGCATGGTGGTTGGTACCAAAAATCTCACTTTTGGATTCATCAGACCAAAGGACAGATTTCCTCCTGTCTCTAATGTCCATTGCTTGTGTTTCTTGGCCCAAGCAAGTCTCTTCTTATTGGTGTCCTTTAGTAGTGGTTTCTTTGCAGCAATTTGACCATGAAGGCCTGATTTCACGCAGTCTCATCTCAACATTAACTGTTCAGAGGTCTGTTACTTGAACTCTGTGAAGCATTTATTTGGGCTGCAATTTCTGAGGTTGGTAACTAATGAACGTATCCTCAGCAGCAGAGGTAACTCTGGGTCTTTTCCTGTGGTGGTCCTCCATGAGAGCCAGTTTCATCATAGCGCTTGATGGTTTTTGCGACTGCACTTGAAGAAACTTTAGAAGTTCTTGAAATTTTACCGGATTGACTGACCTTCATGTCTTAAAGTAATGATGGACTGTCATTTCTCTTATTTGCTTATTTGAGCTGTCCTTACCATAATATAGACTTGGTCTTTTACCAAATAGGGCTATCTTCTGTTTACCAA
This sequence comes from Oncorhynchus clarkii lewisi, assembly GCF_045791955.1. Classification (NCBI taxonomy): domain Eukaryota; kingdom Metazoa; phylum Chordata; class Actinopteri; order Salmoniformes; family Salmonidae; genus Oncorhynchus; species Oncorhynchus clarkii. The sequence goes on from NC_092177.1 coordinate 16,196,382, forward strand.
CCCTACCTTGTCACAACACAACTGATTGGCTCAAACGCATTGAGAAGGAAAGAAATTCCACAAATTAACTTTTAGCAAGGCACACCTGTTAATTGAAATGCATTCCAGGTGACTACCTCATGAAGCTGGTTGAGAGAATACCAATAGTGTGCAAAGGGTGGCTACTTTGAAGAATCTCAAATATATATAATACATTTTGATTTAACACTTTTTGGTTACTACATTATTCCATATTTGTTATTTCATTGTTTTGATGTCTTCACTATTATTCTACAATGTATAACAATTAAAATAAAGAAAAACTCTTGAATGAGTAGGTGTCCAACTTTTGACTGGTACGGTATATACAGTGCCTTGCGAAAGTATTCGGCCCCCTTGAACTTTGCGACCTTTTGCCACATTTCAGGCTTCAAACATAAAGATATAAAACTGTATTTTTTTGTGAAGAATCAACAACAAGTGGGACACAATCATGAAGTGGAACGACATTTATTGGATATTTCAAACTTTTTTAACAAATCAAAAACTGAAAAATTGGGCGTGCAAAATTATTCAGCCCCCTTAAGTTAATACTTTGTAGCGCCACCTTTTGCTGCGATTACAGCTGTAAGTCGCTTGGGGTATGTCTCTATCAGTTTTGCACATCGAGAGACTGAAATGTTTTCCCATTCCTCCTTGCAAAACAGCTCGAGCTCAGTGAGGTTGGATGGAGAGCATTTGTGAACAGCAGTTTTCAGTTCTTTCCACAGATTCTCGATTGGATTCAGGTCTGGACTTTGACTTGGCCATTCTAACACCTGGATATGTTTATTTTTGAACCATTCCATTGTAGATTTTGCTTTATGTTTTGGATCATTGTCTTGTCGGAAGACAAATCTCCGTCCCAGTCTCAGGTCTTTTGCAGACTCCATCAGGTTTTCTTCCAGAATGGTCCTGTATTTGGCTCCATCCATCTTCCCATCAATTTTAACCATCTTCCCTGTCCCTGCTGAAGAAAAGCAGGCCCAAACCATGATGCTGCCACCACCATGTTTGACAGTGGGGATGGTGTGTTCAGCTGTGTTGCTTTTACGCCAAACATAGCGTTTTGCATTGTTGCCAAAAAGTTCAATTTTGGTTTCATCTGACCAGAGCACCTTCTTCCACATGTTTGGTGTGTCTCCCAGGTGGCTTGTGGCAAACTTTAAACAACACTTTTTATGGATATCTTTAAGAAATGGCTTTCTTCTTGCCACTCTTCCATAAAGGCCAGATTTGTGCAATATACGACTGATTGTTGTCCTATGGACAGAGTCTCCCACCTCAGCTGTAGATCTCTGCAGTTCATCCAGAGTGATCATGGGCCTCTTGGCTGCATCTCTGATCAGTCTTCTCCTTGTATGAGCTGAAAGTTTAGAGGGACGGCCAGGTCTTGGTAGATTTGCAGTGGTCTGATACTCCTTCCATTTCAATATTATCGCTTGCACAGTGCTCCTTGGGATGTTTAAAGCTTGGGAAATCTTTTTGTATCCAAATCCGGCTTTAAACTTCTTCACAACAGTATCTCGGACCTGCCTGGTGTGTTCCTTGTTCTTCATGATGCTCTCTGCGCTTTTAACGGACCTCTGAGACTATCACAGTGCAGGTGCATTTATACGGAGACTTGATTACACACAGGTGGATTGTATTTATCATCATTAGTCATTTAGGTCAACATTGGATCATTCAGAGATCCTCACTGAACTTCTGGAGAGAGTTTGCTGCACTGAAAGTAAAGGGGCTGAATAATTCTGCATGCCAATTTTTCAGTTTTTGATTTGCTAAAAAAGTTTGAAATATCCAATAAATGTCGTTCCACTTCATGATTGTGTCCCACTTGTTGTTGATTCTTCACAAAAAAATACAGTTTTATATCTTTATGTTTGAAGCCTGAAATGTGGCAAAAGGTCGCAAAGTTCAAGGGGGCCGAATACTTTCGCAAGGCACTGTATGTTTGATTTATTTAACTAGGCAAGTCAGGATTAGAACAAATTCTTATTTACAATGACGGCCTAACCCGGACAAACCCCAACCCGGACGACGCTGGGCCAATTGTGCGCCAACCTATGGGACTCCCAATCACGGCCAGTTGTGATACAGCCTGGAATCAAACCAGGGTGTCTGTAGTGACGCCTCTAGCACTGAGATGCAGTGCCTTAGACCGCTGTGCCACAAACACCACCACAGAACCAGGGTGTCTGTGGTGACACCTCTTGCACTGAGCTGCAGTGTCTTAGACCGCCGCACCACTCAGGAGCCCATATTTATTTGTCTTTGTCTTTATTGATTTATGTGTATTGTGGTCCTTAGGTGGTCAGGGTGTACATCGGGTCGTTCTGGGCCCAGCCTCTCCTGATCGCTGACAACAGGAAGCTATTTGAGGCTGAGGAACAGGACTTGTTCCAGGATATCCAGGGGCTGCCCCGGAACGCAGCGATACGGAAACTCAACGACCTCATCAAAAGGGCACGGCTGGCTAAGGTGAGGGGAGGGGTCCGGATGTTTGTAGGAATGTATGGGGGTATAGGAAAAGAGAAGGAAGTGGAGGGCACTCAACCAACGGGAGTCGAGGTGCAACATTTATTTAAAAAATGTATTATTGAAAAGGTGCAACACTCGCTCACCATTATTTACTTGTTCTATTTAAGCTACATTAAAAGAATGGGACTTGGAATAAGGGAATATCCAAGAGGGCACTTCTGCAGGAAGGAGCAGCGTTAAAGCTAGTAGTATTTTGTTGTGGGCCAACAGGTAGTTTCTCGAGGATGTTTGAACCCTTGTCCATGTCTACATCCTCAACTAGATGGTTTATTATGGCAGAATATCAGTCTGGTCAATAGCTTGTTTCTATAGGTTGTGTGAACTTTGAACCTTTGTCCAGGTCCATGCCTACATCATCATCTCTCTGAAGAAGGAGATGCCCAGTGTGTTTGGAAAGGAGAACAAGAAGAAGGAACTGATCGCCAACCTGGGAGAGACGTACCTGAAGATAGAGAGGGAACATCAGATCTCCCCTGGAGACTTCCCTAAACTCAAGAAGATGCAGGTGCGATGGAGCCTCTGAATTCATATCTAGTTTAGCCTTTGTTTCCTCAGAGAAATGTTGCTTGAATATTGTCCGTACACACCAGAGGTTAATCAATGTGACTCTATAAACTGAAGTCTTATCCCGTCCTCTGTATTATGTTGTTGGAGTAATGAAGACCATCCAATGATGAACACATTCTTTATTAATGACCTCAGACCTTTAACATAACATAGTATACATCTCTCCCTCGTCTCTATAGGAGCTCCTGGCTGGCCACGACTTCTCTAAGTTCCCTACCATGAAGCCCAAGCTACTGGAGGCTGTGGAGGACATGTTGGCCAACGACATCGCCCGCCTCATGACCCTGGTCCGCCAGGAGGAAGCCGCCATGCCCAGCCAGGCTGTCCACGGAGGTGCCTTTGAGGGCACCATGTCCGGCCCCTTCGGTCACGGCTACGGAGAGGGTGCCGGGGAAGGCATCGATGAGCTGGAGTGGGTGGTGGCCCGGGACAAACCTTCGTACGATGAGATTTTCTACACGCTGTCACCGATCAATGGTAAAGTGTCGGGCGCGGCAGCCAAGAAGGAGATGGTGAAGTCCAAGCTGCCCAACACGGTCCTGGGCAAGATCTGGAAGCTGGCCGACGTGGATAAGGATGGTTACCTAGACGACGAGGAGTTTGCGTTGGCCAATCACCTGATCAGAGTGAAGCTGGAGGGACATGAGCTGCCAGGTAAACTTCCGGAACACCTGGTGCCACCTTCTAAACGCCACCAGGAGATTGATATGGGAGAGTGATGTGGTGCTGGGAGGAAGGGGGGGGAAACGCAATCTGATGAACCTGGGGAGGGCTGGGTTAGGGAGGGCTTGTTTTGCGTTGTGGGGGAAATGTTAATGAATATTTGCTGAGGGAGGGTTGGGCGGGTGGAGAGTAATACAACAATGTGTTGATGCTGCGTGAGGAGATGGGAAACGGGTTAAAGACATTTAAAATATACTGTCCATATGTTGATCCAAAGAAACGTAATGAACTTGTTCTTTTTGGAGAAAAAAGATTCTAACTTAGAATTGTTTTATCTATATTTTTGTATTTCCTGTCGGTTTACTATGAGATGTTTTCAAATGCTTCCGTTTTATTATTTTCTCAAATTTTAATAAAAATGTAATATTTATCCCAATTAAGTAGTGTATGTTGGAAACTCTTATTTTGGAATGTCTACCTGTATTGAATTGAATACATAAGTACCCCCTGTAGGTGAGAACCGGTCACTGTCAGCTGAGCTGGACACAAGCACCTGAGGACAGGACTCCACTTATGTATCTGCTTGTTAAATATGTTTTGACCAAGAGTGTAGAGATACAGCTGTAGGCCTACTGATCAACTGAAGATACTGACAGGAAGAAGGAGCTGAGAGAAAGAAGGAAGTGATTATGAGATTCTGTAACACGTTCATGGTGAACATGTGGAGATCATTTAGAAAGCTGGAAGCACAGTTGAGAAAGTTCCAGAACTTTGACAAATATAAAGAGAAACTTTTGGGTTTAAACTATTGACGCTTTCATTAAACTACTAGACTGGTTTCACCTCAACCCTAGATATTGTTGGCATGTCTAGATGTGCCAGTTTAGCATAATTCAAATTTTCTTATTTCCATATATTTGATTCAAGCTGTGAGCACTTGAGAGAGTAACCAAATGTTTACACTTCCACTCAACAAACTAAACTCAGCAAAAAAAGAAAGGTCCCTTTTTCAGGACCCTCTTTCAAAGATAATTTGAAAAATCCAAATAACTTCAATCCACAGATCTTCATTGGAAAGTGTTTGAACACTGTTTCCCATGCTTGAACCATCAATTAATGAACATGCACCTGTGGGATGGTCGTTAAGACACTATCAGCTTACAGAAGGTAGGCAATTCAGGTCATAGTTCTGTAAACTTAGGACACTAAAGAGGCCTTTTGTACTGACTGAAAAACACAAAGAAAGATGCCCATGGTCCCTGCTCATCTGTGTGAATGTGCCTTAGGCATGCTGCAAGGAGGCATGAGGACTGCAGATGTGGCCAGGGCAATAAATTGCAATGTCCGTACTGTGAGACGCCTAAGACAGCAGTACAGGGAGACGACGGACAGCTGATCGTCTTCGCAATGGCAGACCACGTGTAACAACACCTGCACAGGATCGGTACATCCGAACATCACACCTGCGGGACAGGTACAGGATAGCAACAACAACTGCCCGGGTTACACTAGGAACGCACAATCCCTCCATCAGTGCTCAGACTGTCCGCGAGAGGCTGGAATGAGGAATTGTAGGCCTGTTGTAAGGCAGGTCCTCACCAGACCTCACCGGCAACAACATCGCCAATGGGCACAAACCCACCGTCGCTGGACCAGACAGGAATGGCAAAAAGTGCTCTTCACTGACGAGTCGCGGTTTTGTCTCACCAGGGGTGATAGTCGGATTTGCGTTTATCGTCAAAGGAATAAGGCCTGTACTCTGGAGCGGGATCGATTTGGAGGTGGAGGGTCCGTCATAGTCTGTGGCGGTGTGTCACAGCGTCATCTGACTGAGCTTGTTGTCATTGCAGGCAATCTCAACGCTGTGCGTGACAGGGAAGACATCCTCCCTCATGTGGTACCCTTCCTGCAGGCTCATCCTGACAGGATCCTCCAGCATGACAATGCCACCAGCCATACTGCTCGTTCTGTGTGTGATTTCCTGCAAGACAGGAATGTCAGTGTTCTGCAATGGCCAGCGAAGAGGCCAGATCTCAATCCCATTGAGCACGTCTGAGACCTGTTTGTTTGAAGGGTGAGGGCTAGGGCCATTCCCCCCAGAAATGTCCGGGAATGTGCAGGCGCCTTGGTGGAAGAGTGGGGTAACATCTCACAGCAAGAACTGCAAATCTGTTGCAGTCCATGTGGAGGAGATGCACTGCAGAACTTAATGCAGCTGGTGGCCACACCAAATACTGACTTATTTTGATTTTGACCCCCGCTTTGTTCAGGGACACATTATTCCATTTCTGTTAGTCACATGTTTGTGGAACTTGATCAGTTTGTCTGTTGTTGAATCTCATTATGTTCATACAAATATTTACACATGAAGTTTGCTGAAAATAAACACAGTTGACAGTGAGGACGTTTCTTTTTTTGCTGAGTTTATCTACTTGATTGATTGCACTTGACAATGTTTACTTTTTCACAACTCCCATACCATTATGATGACAGCCCCCCCAACCCCGCCTAGTTGTTTTGCCCCCAATGTCTTGTCTCTATGGTGATCATAGATCCTTCTCTTCGTGCATGGCACTCAAATGACATCTAGCTAATGGAGAATGGGCTTGGGACAGAACTGTGAGTTACGCAAAGGTACTCTGATCTGATTTCCTGTGTGTTAGTCTGTGCATGTATGTTTACTGTATAGCAGGCTCATCTGCTGTTTGAATGCAGCATGTGGGTTATTTTACATCTGTAGAAGCAGCTGTGTCTTTACACCTTGAAGCTTGTTTTTGTGCTCTGTTGCACCTCTTAATATTTGAACTTGATGCCCATTACACAAAGGTTATACCTACTACACAATGGTGACTGCACTGGCTTTCTTCTAGGTTTCCTTTGTGTCTCCATGACAGCTCGGAATTTGTCTGCATCTTTATCCCCTTTAGAACCTGATTTTGGGGGTTTATGTTATCTTTCGCTAGCATCAAACACACACGCCTTGTGTCAAACCCTCAGCTAGGGGCCCAGCATGAAACTCAGACTGTGTGATACTCTGTCATGCTCTGACCCTGTTCCACATGATCCCAACAACATGCCTCTGGTGAGACAGGATTAGGTTTGAACTGGTTTACACTGTTTTCATTTTGATTGGGACTTGGGCAATCTCTTGAGTTATTCCTACACACGATGTATATGTTACTGTTCTACTGACTGACCTGTAAATGCTATAGTTCCTCTTGTGAGTAATGGATATGGGTGAGATACTGTTTCAAAAGTTTCCATGCGTGTGTGGCGTGTTTGTAATAGGCTACTGTATGTCTGTGTTGAAAGTATCTGTACAGCACACTTAAACTAGAACAATCTGTTAACCGCTCAAATGATCTTGCTTCTATACTTCAAAGTCATCATAATATCAGTAGTAGTATAAAGCTATCAGTATTCTAAAGTAAACCAACAGCACATTATGTAAGACATGTGACACGACACTAATTAGCCATTTCACACATCTTCCTTAGCATCGCTCTGTGTTCTTCACACACTTGATTAAATATAACAGATAACACGCCATGCACAGTACAGTATGTCAAAAATAACCTTGCCACTCATAACATTGACTCCACCATGGCCTGAATGTACAGCCGAGAGAGACCCACCCAGTTGTCCGGTTTAAACCACTCTTCAAAAGCAGTATTTCAGTTTTAGAACACATTGTGCAAAGGGTGCTAGAATGGCTACGGTGGTGTGAAGTGAGTCGATGTGCATATCGTCCTCTTAACTCAACCCTTATCCTCCGACTGCCTCTCTTTCTCTTCCCCTGTCTCTCTCCCTCTGTCTTTCTCTTCCCCTGTCTCTCTCCATCTGTCTCTCTCTACCCCTGTTTGTAAAGCTGTCTCTCTCTACCCCTGTTTGTAAAGCTGTCTCTCTCTACCCCTGTTTGTAAAGCTGTCTCTCTCTACCCCTGTTTGTAAAGCTGTCTCTCTCTACCCCTGTTTGTAAAGCTGTCTCTCTCTACCCCTGTTTGAGAAAGCTTATCTTTCTCTCTACCTCCATCAGTCCATTTCTGGGTCACTGTCATTCTGTGCTTCTCTGAAAATACCTCAGCCCCATAGACTTAGATAGACATTGCAACATTGTATCTGTCCCATTATGCCGTCTGTGAGAGCATGGGCAGTGCCAGTGAGGCCATCTCTACCTCCATCACTCCATTTCTGTCACACTGTCCTTCTCTGAAAGTACCTCGGCCCCATAGACCTAGATAGACATCGCAACATTGTATCGGTTCCATTATGCAGTCTGTGAGAGCATGGGCTTCTTCTACTACTTCTATTAGTTTGCAAACAAACTGAAAGGGTGCACTGCCATCTATAGTGTGTTGTTAGAACAGGTATAAAGCCAAGGTTGGTGATTTACTGCCATCTATAGTGTGTTGTTAGAACAGGTATAAAGCCCAGGTTGGTGATTTACTGCCATCTATAGTGTGTTGTTAGAACAGGTATAAAGCCAAGGTTGGTGATTTACTGCCATCTATAGTGTGTTGTTAGAACAGGTATAAAGCCAAGGTTGGTGATTTACTGCCATCTATAGTGTGTTGTTAGAACAGGTATAAATCCAAGGTTGGTGATTTACTGCTATCTATAGTGTGTTGTTAGAACAGGTATAAAGCCAAGGTTGGCGATTTACTGCCACCTGCAGTTATGAAATGTTTCCTCACCAGTATCATTCATTGGCTGATCCCTCCTGATGACCTGGATGGAATTATGTGATCCGTCTTTAACCCATATAAAATCCCACCCAGTCGACTACTTCAAAATGGCACTAGAAGCAGCCAGGGGGTTTTGTAACACGTGTGTGTGTGTGTATGTGTGTGTGAAAGAGAGAGATGATATGGTATGTCTGGGGCACATGTCTAGTTCCAGAACAGGCGGCAGGTAGCCTAGTGGTTAAAGCATTGGGCCAGTAAGGAAAAAGGTTGTTGGATCGAATCCCTGAGCTGACAACATACAATCTGTAGTTCTGAGCAAGGCAGTTAACCCACTGTTTCCCGGGTGCCAAAGATGTCGATTAAGGAAGCCCCCCCACCCCCCCCCCCCACCTCTCTGTTTCAGAGGGGTTGGGTTAAATGCACAAGACACATTTCAGTTGAAGGCATTCAGTTGTACAACTGACTAGCTATCCCTCTTTCCCACACATGACTAATATAACTCATGACTCTCTGAAGTTCCTGAGATTCGGGTGATGCGTGTGAAGTCATGACTTTGTGTCCTTGAACAAAAAAAGAAATGCTGTTACATGATCACAAGGCTGTTAGGATGGGGAATAGTACATTACAAGCTTGTTTGACTAGCCAAAAATCAAACCATAGTATACACTAAAAGGACAGGGAGTTTATTTAGGAATTTCAATTAGATTGAATTTTACAGAACACAGATATACAACATGAACACATCTAATAATAACACATGTAACACTGTCAAAATTGTAACGTATGTAATAACAGAGGAAGACAGAAAGGAATGATAATGTTTCATGAGGAAGACAGAAAGGAATGATAATGTTTCATGAGGAAGACAGAAAGGAATGATAATGTTTCATGAGGAAGACAGAAAGGAATGATAATGTTTCATGAGGAAGACAGAAAGGAATGATAATGTTTCATGAGGAAGACAGAAAGGAATGATAATGTTTCATGAGGAAGACAGAAAGGAATGATAATGTTTCATGAGGAAGACAGAAAGGAATGATAATGTTTCATGAGGAAGACAGAAAGGAATGATAATGTTTCATGAGGAAGACAGAAAGGAATGATAATGTTTCATGAGGAAGATAAAGGAATGATAATGTTTCATGAGGAAGACAGAAAGGAATGATAATGTTTCATGAGGAAGACAGAAAGGAATGATAATGTTTCATGAGGAAGACAGAAAGGAATGATAATGTTTCATGAGGAAGACAGAAAGGAATGATAATGTTTCATGAGGAAGACAGAATAGAATGATAATGTTTCATGAGGAAGACAGAAAGGAATTATAATGTTTTATGAGGAAGACAGAAAGGAATGATAATGTTTCATGAGGAAGACAGAAAGGAATGATAATGTTTTATGTGGAAGACAGAAAGGAATGATACTGTTTTATGAGGAAGACAGAAAGGAGAGCTTAAAGGAGCTAAGTGCTAAAACGTAAGACCAGACGATGGGAAGATCTTAATTGCATACTCCTCGCGTCCTATTTCCTCGTCTCCTTCTCAAAACCCATTTGATTTGAAAGCCAGAGGTCCCGCCCCTCTGACCTTCTCCTCCAATGGGTTTTGAGAAGGAGACGAGGAGCGAGGATGGGGGGGAGAGGGTATCCAACCACAGGAGCCCACTCTCAGTGTTCAAAATACACCAGAGAGCATGTTTTAGCCACAGAGGATCAATAGTTTATAAACATTTTTTGCTGTGAATTAAGTTTATCACAAGCACATGCAGGTATCTGCCAAAATTAAGGAAACATCAACATAAAGTTTCTTAAAAAGGGTGTTGCGCAATGACCAGATGCCAGTACAGCTTCAATGACCAGATGCCAGTACAGCTTCAATGACCAGATGCCAGTACAGCTTCAATGACCAGATGCCAGTACAGCTTCAATGACCAGATGCCAGTACAGCTTCAATGACCAGATGCCAGTACAGCTTCAATGCACCTCGGCATAGATTCTACAAGTGGACCTAAACCATGCCAGAAAAATGCACCCCACACGATAACATATACTTTGTATCCCTTGTAAACTCAAGTGTTTCCTTTATTTTGGAAGTTATGGTATGTCTATAGTTGGGAAGGCCGCAGCTTGGGCAGCATACTAACTATAGGCTACAGCTTGCTCCTTCATGATCATAGACAAATATTCCATAGAAGGATTTTGTAACCTCTAACCCTGGCAACATGACTATTAAACTAGCAATGGATGCCAGTCCTGACTTCAATGGAAACTGTAGTCTATGGTTTATATTTCTATGGTTGGTTGCGGCTGTCAGTTTGCCTTTTGCAGATTTCAAAATACAATTGTGGGGAAAAACGTTTGGAAAGCAAATGCCTACTGCTGAAAAGAGAAGACTAATCTGTCTGTAGAACCAATAGAAAAATATTTTTCCAACAACTCCCAAATTGTATCTAACAGCAGAACTGTTTTTCAAAGTAGATCATCTTGAGATAGGCTATTGCCTTGACAAGCGCATCCGCCATCGCAGCCTATGGCTTCATCTTCATCGTTAGGTGTGTCAGTGTGCCTCTGGAAATGTCATTTAGTAACCTCTTGCAGCCTATGGCTTCATCTTCATCGTTAGGTGTGTCAGTGTGCCTCTGGAAATGTCATTTAGTAACCTCTTGCAGCCTATGGCTTCATCTTCATCGTTAGGTGTGTCAGTGTGCCTCTGGAAATGTCATTTAGTAACCTCTTGCAGCCTATGATTTAGTATATAACCTATACTGTATATATACTGCCTCCTAGCATTGAACAATCTGCATGTCCCTTCATTGGCCTGAGCTACACACACACACACACACACACACACACACACACACACACACACACAGACTGTCAGCAAATGCACATTGATTTCCTCATAATACACATCCTTTTTCACACACACCCAACCAGTGCTCACCTGAGTAGACAGACGAACTGACCCAAGGTCAGCTGGAATGGAACCAGGAATTTGGTCCAGTAAGGGAAGGGTCTTCTCACGGGGGTAACGCTCTACATTCACCTTTGCAGTTACAGCACACAAATAGACAACTGTTAGCATTCCTTGCATTTTATTGGACGCAATAATTTACCATAATGTTAAGAGCAGCAAAATTGCTCACAGGTAACTTGTTTGGGAATTTAATACAAATACTGCACACTTCATGTTTTCTTGTCACTCGAAAAAGCATAACAGAAGAACATTACCACCTTATTATAGACCACTAGAATTACTATAGAATAGAACAATAGACTATAATAGAAGAACCAACCAAGGAATTTTTTTAGTTTGAAAGGCATCAGCTCCATAGATTTCTCGAAGGGAGGCATTTTTCTTCTTTCTGTTTATCGTTGTCTCTGATTGGGGATCATATTAAGGTAGCCATTTTCCCTTTTGTGTTCGTAGGTTCTTGTCTATGTGTAGTTGCCTGTCAGCACTCATTTGTATAGCTTCACGTTTCGTTTTGTTATTTTGTTCAGTGTTCATTCTTTTAATAAATAAGAATGAACGCATACAACACTGCACCTTGGTCCGATCCTTATAACGAACGTGACACTGTATTCATGTTTCTTATTACACACAGGGTACATTTGAAAACAGACATATGGGGGCAGCATTCTGGAATGGTGGGAATGGAACATACACTACCATTGCACAACGCCCATTGTTGGTCTGCATGAGTTTGTTGTTTTTGAAGTTTTCACAATCTCTCTCCTTTTCTCTAACTCCCTCCCTCTGTGCACACACACACACACACACACACACACACACACACACACACACAAAACACACCATGTAATTATCGGGGATATACATTGTGAAGGGGTTACTGTGATTTTGACAGTAGCTTACAGGCAGCTTGATGGCAAGTAAAATTCTGTATTTTATATTACAGTACACCTACTGTAATATGAATATGGTATCAAAGCAAGTACTGTGTAATGACACAACACAATATTGTACAATGTACTGTATTATACTGAAAAAGGTCAATGCTACCAAAATTGGAATGAATCAATTAATGGATGACTGAATGAAATTAGTAGAAGGGGGGGTTACATTTCACAGTATTTTACTTTAATTACAAGGGATTGGTGCAAGCAGGTTGGCTGCTAGGTAAAGTGTTTACAAACATTACAGCATATTACTTCATATTTTGTGTTTTATATCATTGGCACTTCTAGAGGCCATAGCTCTTTCCTGCAGTCAAATGACATAGTGGTCTCAGAGATTCCTATTTTTCATAATTTTACAACTAATAAACATAGTTTTAAAAAAAACTCTGAAAATCCAGTGTTTCTATGTCAAACAGTTTTGTTATATTTCATTCTTCTGTGATGTATATTATTGGGATGCAAACTCAAAATTGTAACATTTCAACGCAATCTCTCCCTTTGCATTGTATGCACCTTGAAAAGCCCAAGGGGGTAAAGTGGCGCTTTAGGGATTTGTTTATCTTGCTCTCTAGGTAGGAGAATGTTGCTCCACCTACACAGTTAGAGAACAATCCCCTTTGAAATGCTCTCACCTTTGTTGTACAGTGAGAAAACATGAATTATAGAATTGATCTAGAGAGAAAAGAAGCTACTGTAGACCCAAACCAAAACGGCTCTTGGAAGGAACCACATTTGTTTACCCGTAGGCAAAGATTGCGCTCTGCTGGTTGAAGGTTGACATAACAGAGTGGTGTTCAGCAGAGTAGACAGGGGGAGGTGCACCTGTCCGATACAAAAGGACAGAACTTATTCCATACTGTAACCCAAAGGGACAGAACTTATCCCATACTGTAACCCAAAGGGACAGAACTTATCCCATACTGTAACCCAAAGGGACAGAACTTATTCCATACTGTAACCCAAAGGGACAGAACTTATCCCATACTGTAACCCAAAGGGACAGAACTTATTCCATACTGTAACCCAAAGGGACAGAACTTATCCCATACTGTAACCCAAAGGGACAGAACTTATCCCATACTGTAACCCAAAGGGACAGAACTTATCCCATACTGTAACCCAAAGGGACAGAACTTATCTACTGTAACCCAAAGGGACAGAACTTATTCCATACTGTAACCCAAAGGGACAGAACTTATCCCATACTGTAACCCAAAGGGACAGAACTTATCCCATACTGTAACCCAAAGGGACAGAACTTATCCCATACTGTAACCCAAAGGGACAGAACTTATCCCATACTGTAACCCAAAGGGACAAAACTTAACCCATTCTGTAACCCAAAGGGACAAAACTTAACCCATTCTGTAACCCAAAGGGACAGAACTTATCCCATTCTGTAACCCAAAGGGACAAAACTTAACCCATTCTGTAACCCAAAGGACAAAACTTAACCCATTCTGTAACCCAAAGGGACAGAACTTATCCCATACTGTAACCCAAAGGGACAAAACTTAACCCATACTGTAACCCAAAGGGACAGAACTTATCCCATACTGTAACCCAAAGGGACAAAACTTAACCCATTCTGTAACCCAAAGGGACAGAACTTAACCCATTCTGTAACCCAAATAGGTGATTGATGCAACTGTAATGTGAACCTTTAATTTCCGAAGACTCACAATAACAGACCTAGTAAACGTGTAGACTAAATATACTACACTGAACAAAAATAGAAACGCAACATGCAACAATTTCAAATATTTTACTGAGTTACAGTTCATAGAAGGAAATCAGTGAATTGAAATAAATTCATTAGGCCCTAATCTATATATTTCACATGACTGGGAATACAGATATGCATCTGTTGGTCACAGATACAGTGCATTTGGAAAGTATTCAGACCCCTTGACTTTTTCCACAATTTGTTACTTTACAGCCTCATTCTAAAATGTATTAAAACAACATTTTCCCTCATCAATATACACAAAATACCCCATAATGAAAAAGCAAAAAAAAAAATTTTTGCAAATGTATAAAAACACAACAGCTGAAATATCACATTTACATAAGCATTCGGACCCTTTACTCAGTACTTTGTTGAAGCACCTTTGGCAGCAATTACAGCCTCGAGTCTTCTTGGGTAGGACGCTACAAGCTTGGCAAACCCTTTATTTGGGGAGTTTCTCCCATTCTTCTCTGCAGATCCTCTCAAGCTCATTCAGTTTGGATGGGGAGCGTCGCTGCCCAGCTATTTTCAAGTCTCTCCAGAGATGTTCGATCAGGTTCAAGTCCGGGCTCTGGCTGGGCCACTCAAGGATATTCAGAGACTTGTCCCGAAGCCACTCCTGAGTTATCTTGACTGTGTGCTTAGGGTCGTTGTCCGGTTGGAAGGGAACCTTCGCCCCAGTCTGAGGTCCTGAGCGCTCTGGAGCAGGTTTTCATCAAGGATCTCTCTATACTTTGCTCCGTTCATCTTTCCCTTGATCCTGACTAGTATCCCAGTCCCTGAAAACATCCCCACAGCATGATGCTGCCACCACCATGCTTCACCGTAGGGATGGAGCCAGGTTTCATCCAGATGTGAAGCTTGGCATTCAGGAAAATAGTTCAATCTTGGTTTCATAAGACCAGAGAATCTTGCTTCTCATGGTCTGAGAGTCTTTAGGTGTTTTTTTAGCAAACTCCAAGCAGGCTGTCATGTGCCTTTTACTGAGGAGTGGCTTCAGTCTGGCCACTATACCATAAAGGCCTGATTGGTGGAGTGCTGAATAGATGGTTGTCCTTCTGGAAGGTTCTCCCATCTCCACCGAGGAACTCTAAAGCTCTGTCAGTGACCATCGGGTTCCTGGTCACCTCCCCGACCAAGGCCCTTGTCCCCCGATTGCTCAGTTGGACTGTCAACTGTGGGACCTGATATAGACAGGTGTGTGCCTTTCCAAATCATGTCCAATCAATTGAATATACCACAGGTGGACTCCAATCAAGTTGTAGAAGCATCTCAGGGATAACCATTGGAAATAGGATGCACCTGAGCTCAATTTCGATTCTCATATCAAAGAGTTTGAATACTTATGTAAATAAGGTATTTCTGTGTTAAATTTTTAATAAAATTGCAAACATTTCTAAAAACCTGTTTTCACTTTGTCATTATGGGGTATTGTGTGTAGATTGATGATTTAAACATGGAAAAAGTCCAGGGGTGTGAATACTTTCCAGAGGCACTGTGTAATAAAGAAAACATGAGACATAAGAGAGGAAGCTGTATACAGGGTCAGTGCCAATACCACATGTACAATGTGCAGGGATACTGTAGTATTGAGGTAGAAATATACATGTAGGTGGGAGATTAGGAGAAAGTCACTGGTAGCAGGATAAACAATAAGAATAATAATAGTAAACAGTATGGCAGCAACATAAGTGGTGGTGAGTGTGTGTGCCAGAGTGTCCGTGTAGGCGTGATACGCAGTTATATGTAAACAGGGCTGAAAAGTGACTGGTTGCAGGACTATACACCAAATGTACAAAATATTAAGAACACCTGCTCTTTTCATGACATGGACTGACCAGGTGAAAGCTACGTTCCCTTATTGATGTCACCTGTTAAATCCACTTCAATCAGTGTAGATGAAGGGGAGGAGACAGGTTAAAGAAGGATTTTTAAGCCTTGAGACAATTGAGATGTGGATTTTGTGTGTGCCATTCAGAGGGTGAATGCCCAAGACAAAATATTTAAGTGCCTTTCAACGGGGTGTGGTAGTAGGTGCCAGACGCAGCTGTGGAGATGTGCAGTGATTTGTATTTTTCACCCTAAACAGTTTCCCACGTGTATCAAGAATGGTCCACCCTAAGGACATCCAGCCAACTTGACACAACTGTGGGAGTGGTTGGAGTAAACATGGGCCAGCATCCCTGGGGAATGCTTTCCACACCCTGTAGAGCCCATCGAATTGAGGCTGTTCTGAGTGAAAATGGGGTGTGCAAGTGCAACTCAATATTAGGAAGGTGTTCTTAACGTTTGGTATACTCAGTGTATAAATAGTTATGGTAATATACTAGTGGTAATATACTAGCTATAATATACTAGCTGTAATATACTAGTGGTGATATACTAGTGGCAATATACTAGTGGTAATATACTAGCTGTAATATACTAGTGGTAATATACTAGTGGTAATATACTAGTGGTAATATACTAGTGTTGATATATTGTGGTAATATACTAGTGGTACTATACTAGTGACAATATACTAGTTGTAATATACTAGCTGTAATATACTAGTGGTAATTATCTAGTGGTAATATACTTGTGGTAATTTATAGTGTACATGTAAACTGAAGTAATAGTGACCAGTAGCAAGATGAAATAGAAAGATACTAAAAGTAATGGCAATCAATAATTAATGAGCGGCAATCATAAATCTAATCAATAATCAATGAACAGCAGCGTAGCGGTAATCATAAATCTAATCAATAATCAATGAACAGCAGCGCAGCGGTAATCATAAATCTAATCAATAATCAATGAACAGCAGCGTAGCGGTAATCATAAATCTAATCAATAATCAATGAACAGCAGCGTAGCGGTAATCATAAATCTAATCAATAATCAATGAACAGCAGCGTAGCGGTAATCATAAATCTAATCAATAATCAATGAACAGCAGCGCAGCGGTAATCATAAATCTAATCAATAATCAATGAACAGCAGCGCAGCGGTAATCATAAATCTAATCAATAATCAATGAACAGCAGCGTAGCGGTAATCATAAATCTAATCAATAATCATTTTAGCAGAAGCGTAGTGGTAATAATAAATTCAATCAATAATAATTTTAGCAGAAGCGCAGGGGGGGGGGCAGTAGTTGTTAGTCTTTTAACAATCTTATGGCAAAAGCATGGAGAACAGGCCTTTCTCAGACACCGTCTGTCATGAAGGTCCTGGATGGCTG
This sequence comes from Oncorhynchus clarkii lewisi, assembly GCF_045791955.1. Classification (NCBI taxonomy): domain Eukaryota; kingdom Metazoa; phylum Chordata; class Actinopteri; order Salmoniformes; family Salmonidae; genus Oncorhynchus; species Oncorhynchus clarkii. Next base: position 16,213,726 of record NC_092177.1, read on the forward strand.
GGAGCTCACTTCCAGTGACGCTCTGGGCCGTCCGAACCACCCTCTGTAGGGCCTTACAGGTCACCTTACAGGTGCAGGTGCCATACCAGACGGTGATACAACAACCATGCTCTCGATGGTGCAGCTGTAAAAGTTCCTAAGGATCTGAGGGGCCATGCCAAATCGTATCAGCCTTCTGAGGGAGAAGAGGCACTACCATGCTTTCTTCATGACTGTGCTGGTGTGAGAGGGCCATGTTAAGTCCTCAGTGATGTGGACACTGAGGAACTTGAAACTCTTGACCCTCTCCACTGCAGCCCCTGTTTCTTGAAGTCCCCAATCAGCTCCTTGGTCTTGCTGACATTGGGGGAGAGGTTGTTGTCCCAGCACCACACTACCAGGTTTCTGACATCCTCCCTGTTGGTCGGTTACAGTTGGGTGATCATAATATGAAACCAATATCGAGGATTAAGATGGAATATGATTTGATAATCTCCTTAGTGTTATACATGTGAATCTTTAGTCAGCATGCTTCAATGTAGCCTATAGTCTTATGGGTGAGATATAGTTAAGTAGGCTCTGCAATTTTGACAACAAATCATTGGTTGAGCTGGGCGGGAGGATACAATGTTGCTATTGTTGATTGTCAGAACATATGTTGCACTGACTTGTGCTGGACCACATAGCCCATTGTGATTGAGACCAAGCTCATGAGCTCACCAAGCTCTTCAAGCACCGCCGATTCAGCCGCCACAATGGCTGGCCGCCGCAGCTGTGTGAATTCGCTCTGGTCGGGCACCGAGCGGGTTCGGATTGGCGAGCGGCTGAAAGCGACCCTGGCCGGAATCCTAGAGCTGGACCTGCTCCGGGGACAACATCTAGACATGATCGATGCGGAACTAGACCTCAAAGACACCAGCAGCACCGATACCACGGTGACTGTCATCACTGATAAACAGGAGGAAAACCTCGAGAGCGCAGCCTCGGATGGCTCTGCGACATCCCGCAGGCAACAGGTCAGTGTGTGTGTAGACCCAGATCTCTTGACAAGATTGGTTGTTATTAAATATGAATGCATGCTGATCTGCAAGTAAGGCATTCCCATCCCGTTCCATCAAACAGACTGCTGCGCTGCGCTTCTCCACTGGTTGAGCGATGGAGTCATAAGCACGGAGCGACATTGATTACACAAAGGTGTAAATAATTCTAATAGAATTGACAGCAATCCATCCGCCTCTACTGCTTCTAATTCCGTCTTGTATCAGTCAAGGTTAAGAAGACAACGGGTGTTATGGTTCTGTCCCCTTCTGGATCTCATATGATGAGTGTCAATGCCCACATCTATTTCACATTCCAGTTTTCCCCAAGGACATCTCATAGAAATGTATCTGTGTAAAGAATGTGCACTGTCGTACACACCCTATAGACACAATTCTACTCCTAGGTCAGGTCATTCTGTAGATTTCTACAGAGTTCTATATTCTGTATAGAACAAACGTCTTCTTTGTAAGTAGGCTACTGTAGTATGGGAATAGGTTGATATTTGTGTGGGAGATAAGATTATTTGATTGGGAAAGCCCCATAGTAAAACAACTTGGTGCAAGTGTAAGTTGTAGACCTATTGAATAAAGTTTATCACTTGCATAGTTGGTACAATACTAAGAATAGAATGCAGAAGGTCACATAGCCCTACACATAGCCTGAGTTTGAAGTCTGAAGTTGAACCTGATAGTCTGTGAACCCCCTGACCTCATGTAGGTTAGGCTACCATGCTGCTTTGTTGTTACAGTGTTTGGTGAACAGTCACTTAGCTCCAGTAATAGGGACAACTCAAGTCATTCCCTTTTAATTAATCAAATAGAGCATGGTCATCATATCCCGAGGGAATGAATCAGCACAGCATTCTACTTACTGCCTTTTCCTTCTCAGAAACCCTGCATCGATTTATTCTCTAGGTTCCCTGTGGCTTTCAGCAGCATCCATCCTAAGCTATGTTAAATGGTATTAGTCATCACCCACACCATAGAGACTAGCGCTGTAGCTGCCTTTCCATCCGCCAACGCAGACCTGATTTGCATATTAAACAACAAATGAAGAGACAAGTTACTTCTGCTGTTGTTATTTTCAACATGACACGTTATCACTTCTCCAATTCTGCCCAGAGGAGAGAGGGAAGAGGAGAGGGGAGAGGAGAGGGGAGATAAGAGAGGGAAGAGGAGAGAGGGAAGAGGAAAGGGGAGAGGAGAGAGGGAAGGGGAGAGGAGAGAGGGAAGAGGAGAGGGGAGAGGAGAGGGGAGAGGAGAGAGGGAAGAGGAGAGGGGAGAGGGTAGAGGAGAGGAGGAGGGAAGAGGAGAGAGGGAAGAGGAGAGTGGGAAGAGGAGAGGAGAGGGGAGAGGAGAGAGGGAAGAGGAGAGGAGAGAGGGAAGAGGAGAGGAGAGAGGGAAGAAGAGAGAGAGAAGAGGAGAGGGGGAGCAGAGAGGGGAGAGGAGAGGGAAGAGGAGAGGGAAGAGGAGAGGGAAGAGGAGAGAGGAAGAGGAGCGAGGAGAGGGAAGAGGAGAGAGGGAAAAGGATAGAGGGGAAATGTGACTGGATATACAGACTGCAGTTAGTCACTCTCTTTCTCCAATCTGTCTCTCTCTCTCGCTCTCTCTGTGGCTATTTGAACTATCACAGTGGGGTAACAGTAGTACAGTACGGTTGCACCCCATCAACACTTGATTTGCTGCCAAAGCCCACACTGTGATCACCCTCACCAGCATTCTTCTATGTACATTTGCACCATTACATGTATTGCTGGCCCTATATCAACCCCCAGCCCACACAGAGAAACATGACATCAGAGGGCATTATCTTGGATTGATACGTCTCCTCTGCTTCTTCAGTTACAGTCAACAGAATTCATTAATAATGCATAGTATGCAGGTGTATAACCAATATCTGCCTGCAAGTGCTGTTAATAATGTAGCCTATCTTTCCCAACGTCTCAAAAAATATGCTTCCCATTTTGAAAACAACTTATAAAGGCTTTATAGAGTATTCATAAAGTGTTCGTAAGCCCTACATAGATGCTTCATGAAAGTACGTCACAAAAGTATGTTATACGTTCACATTATGTGGTCCGTCGTTCTTAATGGAGTATTTTCTGTCATTTGTCTTTGCATTGTGTGGACATATTGTACCTTTAGGGAAAATGACTGAGTCTCTGTCTCACATAGAAGGACATCATATTACATATCACTTTCTATGTGTGTGTTTGTGTGCATGTGCACGCTAGTGTGCGAGCGAATCTTAGGGCATTTGCTATTTGTGTTTTAGAGTGTGGCAGGCAGGCAGGCAGGCTCTGGATGAGTTGAATGTTCTTCTGCTAGGTCTGTTGTGTGGGTGGAGAGTGAGCAGGAACCGGAGCATTTGCACATCGTTACAACATTGTATATAGACATAATATGACATTTGAAATGTCTCATTTCCTATAGAACTTTTGTGAGTGTAATGTTAACTGTTTATTTTTTACTGTTTATTTCACTTTTGTAATATTATCTATTACACTTGCTTTGGCAATGTAAACATGTGTTTCCCATGACAATAAAGCCCTTTCAATTGAATTGAGAGCAGCTGTAGCTATGGTGAGGAGGGGGTAGCTTTAAGATATTATGGGGGTTGAGCGGGATATTCATCACACTTGTTCTCTCCCTGACTCACTCACTCTTTCACTCTCCTCTTTTCGCTCACCCTTAGCTCTCCCACTCTCAAGCACCCACTCACTTCCCCTTAGCTCCCCCACTCTCAAGCACCCACTCACTTCCCCTTAGCTCCCCCACTCTCAAGCACCCACTCACTTCCCCTTAGCTCCCCCACTCTCAAGCACCCACTCACTTCCCCTTAGAGAATGACTTTTCTAACTAAAAGTAGCAGAAGAGAGAGAAGGAGACAGAGAGAGAGAGAAGGAGACAGAGAGAGATAGGAGACAGAGAGAGAGAGAAGGAGACAGAGAGAGAGAAGGAGACAGAGAGAGAGAGAAGGAGACAGAGAGAGAGAGAGGAGACAGAGAGAGAGAGGAGACAGAGAGAGAGAGAGAGAAAACGAAGCAAAGCTTGTAAGCTGAAGAAGAAGAGATAAGCAGGATCAGTTTTTTTCCTGCCCCCACCCCCATCATCCTCCCTTATACCCCTCTCCTCCTGTCCCCACCCCCGTCATCCTCCCTTATCCCCCTCTCCTCCTGACCCCACCCCCGTCATCCTCCCTTATCCCCCTCTCCTCCTGACACCACCCCGTCATCCTCCCTTATACCCCTCTCCTCCTGTCCCCACCCCCTGTCATCCTCCCTTATCCCCCTCTCCTCCTGACCCCACCCCCGTCATCCTCCCTTATCCCCCTCTCCTCCTGTCCCCACCCCCGTCATACTCCCTTATCCCCCTCTCCTCCTGTCCCCACCCCCGTCATCCTCCCTTATCCCCCTCTCCTCCTGACCCCACCCCCGTCATCCTCCCTTATCCCCCTCTCCTCCTGTCCCCACCCCCGTCATCCTCCCTTATCCCCCTCTCCTCCTGTCCCCACCCCCTGTCATCCTCCCTTATCCCCCTCTCCTCCTGACCCCACCCCGTCATCCTCCCTTATCCCCCTCTCCTCCTGACCCCACCCCCCTGTCATCCTCCCTTATCCCCCTCTCCTCCTGACCCCACCCCCCTGTCATCCTCCCTTATCCCCCTCTAATCCTGACCCCACCCCCCTGTCACCATCCCTTATCCCCCTCTCCTCCTGACCCCACCCCCCAGTCATCCTCCCTTATCCCCCTCTCCTCCTGCCCCCACCCCCCTGTCATCCTCCCTTATCCCCCTCTCCTCCTGCCCCCACTGCTCTTTGTTAAGTCATCTGTCTTCCCCTATTATTCCTTAAAGTCCCCTTCTCTCCCCCTCTGAGGGAGAGTGCATCCTAAATGGCACCCTATTCCCTATGTAGTGCACTACTTTTGACCATTGCCCTATGGGCCCCATAGGGAATAGGGTACCATTTGGGACACAGACCTGTCTTCTCCTCTCAGTTAGGCAGTATGAGTCACCTGTTTTGTCTCCTGTTTATCTCCGTAGTAACGGTGGATTGATCAGGCCTGACTGTGAACAATGCCCCCTGTTGTCCCCTCCACCCCATAACCCTATCCGGCTAATATAGGGCATCACCGCAGGGGTCAAGGGTCATCACATTCATCTAAGTAAGAAGAAAGTCATGTATTGGCTTTTGAGGAGAAAGAACACATCATGTTCACGAGTGTTCTAGAACTTCCAGTAAGGCTGATGACATCAGTGTTTAGTAAATAAGAACATTATAGATCCATTCTACACCACTCTCTAATTATCATCTCTTTAAAGGCAAGTTGTGACTTGAATACCCCTGTTTTCTGTCTTTCAGGTTCTCTCTTCTCCTTCAGAAACAGTGTTACCATGCCACACCAGCACGTTGGACAAGGACAGTGGGGGGAACTCTGGAGGAGATGGGCCGGTTCGTTCCAGAGTTGATGGGGATGGTGGGGATAACTCACGCTGCTCCACCCTCTCTTGGGATGCTCCATCTGACCTGCTCTTACCCCCAGAACTTGATGGTGCAGTCCAGCTGGACTATTACTCCAGGCCCAGCTCAGGTAATGGGCTGTGTGGTTGTGTGATCGTACCATGGGGGCGTAATTTGGGGGTGGTCTGTGACACCCATAGGGCTTTGGCCAGGGCCGGACTACCAATTCTGGGGCCCCGGGGTACCTACAGTACCTCCAGGGGGCTTGTGATGTGTTCATATGTTATCTGGAGGGGCCCTGACCTCCAGCCCTGCATGCCCATTCTGTAACCTGGGCCTGGCTTTGGCCAATAACACAGTTTTGTTTACTTTGTGAGACACCATGTTGAAAAGCCATATTAAATATTAACCCTCTCCTCTCCCTGTTCCTTTATTTACCCCTCTCTTGTTATCTTCTTAACACCACTTAATCACTCTTTGTGGTGACCACCTTCTCACTCTCTCTCTGGGCCTACACTCTCTCTCCCTTTCTTGCTCCCCATCTCTCTTCCTCCCTCTTTATTTCTCCCACCCTCCATCCTTCTGTAGGTTTTTATTCAGTCAGTGGCAGCTCCCTATCAGACTCCTGCTACTCTGTGTCCAGTGAGGCATCCCTGGCCCAGGGGGGTCCAGTAAAAGGTGGGCTAGTCCGGGCTGGACAAGGACCACCCTCAGGGGGAGCCTTCAGGCTGTGGGAGCAGCGGGCTCTCTCTGCAGACCACAGAGACACCCAGTGGCCGGAGGCCACGCAGCAGCCAAGGACTCAGAGCATTGAGGAGACCACAGAGATCACTGATAGGAGACCAGTGTCTACGGGTCAGATAAATATAAATGCACTCACTCTTCAGTACAGTTCATCTGTATTTAACCAGTAGAGGCCATTCAGACATAATTATCACTGTTTTACAGGGAGTCCTGGGACCATGGTCCTAGATAAATGTTACTGTTTTACAGGGAGTCCTGGGACCATGGTCCTAGATAAATGTTACTGTTTTACAGGGAGTCCTGGGACCATGGTCCTAGATAAATGTTACTGTTTTACAGGGAGTCCTGGGACCATGGTCCTAGATAAATGTTACTGTTTTACAGGGAGTCCTGTGACCATGGTCCTAGATAAATGTTACTGTTTTCCAGAGTCCTGGGACCATGGTCCTAGATAAATGTTACTGTTTTACAGGGAGTTCTGGGACCATGGTCCTACATAAATGTTACTGTTTTACAGGGAGTCCTGGGACCATGGTCCTAGATAAATGTTACTGTTTTACAGGGAGTCCTGGGACCATGGTCCTAGATAAATGTTACTGTTTTACAAGGAGTCCTGTGACCATGGTCCTAGATAAATGTTACTGTTTTACAGGGAGTCCTGGGACCATGGTCCTAGATAAATGTTACTGTTTTACAGGGAGTCCTGTGACCATGGTCCTAGATAAATGTTACTGTTTTCCAGAGTCCTGGGACCATGGTCCTAGATAAATGTTACTGTTTTACAGGGAGTCCTGGGACCATGGTCCTAGATAAATGTCACTGTTTTCCAGAGTCCTGTGAACATAGTCCTAGATAAATGTCACTGTTTTCCAGAGAGTCCTGGAAACATAGTCCTAGATAAATGTCACTGCTTTCCAGGGAGTCCTGGGACCATAGTCCTAGATAAATGCTTTTGCTTCTTCACAAGCTGACTGACATTCATCAACTTTCTGTCTCTCGTCCTTTGATCCCAGTTGACCTGGAAATGAACAGCCTTTTCTTCCTGTCTGACCTGTGCGCCAGCCTGGGCGACCCCCATGCCGGCTCCCTCCTCCCGCTCCCAGACCTCCGACCCCAACTCGACCCCAGGTTCTGTTCTGACCTGGTGTCCCGGAGAACCAAGGAGGTGTACCCGTACCCAAGCCCCCTCCATGCCGTGGCCCTCCAGAGCCCCCTCTTCACCTACAGTCAGAACCCCTCTCCCTCCCCTCGCCTCTCGCCGAGTCCGGACTCCTCTACCCAGGCTGAAGAATCTCAGTCCACTCCCCTCTTCCGGCCCCCCCAGCCTCCTCAGCCCTCCACCTTCACCCAGCTGGAGCAGTACATCACCAGGCTGGCTCACCAGTACCGAAGCCGGATTGCCCCCCCTGACACCACCCTTACCGCCATCCCCAGGCAAGGCTCCCACAGGGGCCCCAGAACCCCTGGCCACGGCTCCACTCAGTCGCTGTCGGCCTTTGAGAGCCGCAGTACCCCCTCCAACCTGACAGGGGGCAGTGTGACGCCCTGCAAGTCTTTTCTGGGTAACTCTGCACGGGTCAGCCTCAGCAGTATCAGTAAGAAGGCCAGTAGGAACTCCATAAACCTGGGCCACCTGCCCTCAGTGACAGGAGAAGATCTCAAAATCAACCTCCATCTCAACCTCAGTCTCAACCTCAGCCCCAATCTGAACAAAAACCTGGGTTTAGACTCAAACTCCAAGGAAGGTATTAGCACTAGTGGTGTATTAAGGAGTGACCATGCTACCCCCACTGCCTCCCCCTCTCCTTCCACCTCCTCCCTCTCCAGCGCCGCCACTCCCACCCCTGCCCTGAGGGTGAGGCCACGCATCTCAACCTGTCCCTCCAACCTCAATCACCGGAGCTCTCTGGAGGTCACCGGGTCAGGGGCTGGGTCAGGTCTAGGAATCTCCCGCTCACTGGACTGGAGTAGATTGGATTCTTCACCAGGGAAAGTGACAATGAGTCAACCCAGCGTCAATGCCCCGGACGCCAGCCCGAGTATGCTCAGCGAGGACTCAGCGATGGTGGGGGAGATCTCCCGTCTCTCTGGCCTGCCCCGGGCTGTGGTGGTGGGGCTGATGGAGCAGGGTGTGGAGCTGGATGTTGACTGCTTCCAGAGCGACACCGAGAGAAAAGGTCAGGGGTCAGAGTTTAAAGGCCAAAGCTCCTCCCCTTCCTCCCGCCAGACAGCCCGGAATGACCACCAGTCTCATCATCATGATTATTCCAGTGTCCGCCACCTCCACGCCAGTAACGAGACTGACCTCGACCCCCAGAGGCCGATCCATCTGTCCCTCAGTGTCACCAACTCCTCCAGTTCCCATTCCAGTAGCCCCAATCACCCTTACCAGTCCACCTCAACCCATCCATCTACCCATCATCATGTCACCCACCACCACACACATACCTTCCACTGCCAACAAACCCCTTCCCCATCCGACCCCTCCTCCTCTACTGCCTCCTCCCCCTCGTCTCGTGACCACCCCAGGGTACGCTCCCCACCCCGCCCTCTCCAGCCCTCCCCCCTCGCCACTACTCCATTCTCTGTGTTCCGGCGGGATGACCCATTCCAGTGCTCCCTGCCTCGCGTCAGGGACAGCAGCTCACCACAAGGGGGCGGCATCCGGCCCAGAGGGGGGTCGCTACGGCAGTGTGCAGGGGGTGGAGGGGGTAGATGGAGGGTAGATGGGGAGGGAGAAGGATGGAAGAGGGTGGATGGGGAGGGGCTCTACCAGGGGAAGCATGTGTCCAGGGAGTTGGTGAGGGCATCGACGGTAAGCAGCTTCCACAGGAAAGGGAGGTGCTACAGCAGCAACTGGGGAGAGGAAGGCAGTCATGACACGGCCCAGACGCCAAAGAAGGGGGCAGACAAACTCTGGAGGGACTTCGAAGGGCATTCATGGGGGGAAGAAGCTGAGGAGAACAAGGAGAGGTGGAAGAGAGAGGGGATCAGGAGAAAGAAGGACAATTACCAAAAGGAGAAGCAGCAGGCCAACAAAGAGACAGAGAGGCGACAGAAAGAGAGCAGTGCCTCAAAACGCAAAGGGAAGGGTGGTGGTGGTGGCTGGGACAAGCGTAGCTCCAGCCTGAGGCTGTCCAGGCAGGCTCTGTTCCGCAGTGAGTCCCAGGGGGAAGTGCTGGATCCTCGAGCCCTAAAAGAGGAGCATCTGAGGGGGGCACAGTGGACCTCCTCCCTGGACATCGGCAGAGGCATGGAGGTCAGTGTGGAGGGAGTTCGTCCGTTGGTGTTTGGAGGAAGAGCAGAAGAAGAAAAGCGCTTGTCCTCTACTGCCAGCCTCTTCCACCTCTCTAGCTCTCAGAGCCTAGAGGATAGCTGTCCCTCCCTCTCTCCTCCTCTCTCCTCCCCATCGTTCTCTCCATCCCCTCCAAGTAGGGCACCCCTCACACGCTCACGCTCGCTGAGGGACCTGAGTAGAAGGGTGTTTAGCTCAGTGAGGTCTCTCAGTTTGAAACACAAGACGTCAAGGAAGTGAGAAAATCACAGAAAGTGTTTTTGCCACTAAGTTACAGTCAATATTCAGGCAGTTGTATTTTGGCTGATAAGGGGGTGCCAATGTTTTCCCTTTCTAAACTTGATTCTGTTGAACTTGACTCTCAGTAGTACTATGTGACTGTGTGTGACTGTGTGAGTGGTCCCCTTTGCATGCAGCTCTGTGACATCTCTGTGGACGGTCACAGCAATCGGTAGTCTGAGCTTGTTCTCCTCTCGGAGTGTATATCAAATAGAAGTTTACACACTGTATGTTGCCTTTGAAGTACAATCATATTGGCTATAAAGACCAAAATCAGCAAACAAAATGTTGTATAAATGAATATTGTGCTCAGGATTTTGAAATGGATATCAGTAAAGTAATCATTAAGAATAAAATGTTATTTGAAACAAATGTGTGTATCTTGGATTATTATTAATAAAAGGCAACTAATACAATTTATTTGACTCTGAATACTTCCATCCACCTCGCTGCAGTAACGCCAGTGTACCGCTGCAGTAACGCCAGTGTACCGCTGCAGTAACGCCAGTGTACCGCTGCAGTAACGGCAGTGTACCGCTGCAGTAACGGCAGTGCACCGCTGCAGTAACGGCAGTGCACCGCTGCAGTAACGGCAGTGCACCGCAGCAGTAGTAACGCCAGTGCACCGCAGCAGTAACGCCAGTGCACCGCAGCAGTAGTAACGCCAGTGCACCGCAGCAGTAGTAACGGCAGTGCACCGCAGCAGTAGTAACGCCAGTGCACCGCTGCAGTAACGCCAGTGCACCGCTGCAGTAACGCCAGTGCACCGCTGCAGTAACGCCAGTGCACCGCTGCAGTAACGCCAGTGCACCGCAGCAGTAGTAACGCCAGTGCACCGCAGCAGTAGTAACGCCAGTGCACCGCAGCAGTAGTAACGCCAGTGCACCGCAGCAGTAGTAACGCCAGTGCACCGCAGCAGTAGTAACGCCAGTGCACCGCTGCAGTAACGCCAGTGCACCGCAGCAGTAACGCCAGTGCACCGCAGCAGTAACGGCAGTGCACCGCAGCAGTAGTAACGCCAGTGCACCGCAGCAGTAGTAACGCCAGTGCACCGCAGCAGTAGTAACGCCAGTGCACCGCAGCAGTAACGGCAGTGCACCGCAGCAGTAGTAACGCCAGTGCACCGCAGCAGTAGTAACGCCAGTGCACCGCAGCAGTAGTAACGCCAGTGCACCGCAGCAGTAACGGCAGTGCACCGCTGCAGTAACGGCAGTGCACCGCAGCAGTAGTAACGCCAGTGCACCGCAGCAGTAGTAACGCCAGTGCACCGCAGCAGTAGTAACGCCAGTGCACCGCTGCAGTAACGCCAGTGCACCGCTGCAGTAACGCCAGTGCACCGCAGCAGTAGTAACGCCAGTGCACCACAGCAGTAGTAACGCCAATGCACCGCAGCAGTAGTAACGCCAGTGCACCGCAGCAGTAGTAACGCCAGTGCACCGCAGCAGTAGTAACGCCAGTGCACCGCAGCAGTAGTAACGCCAGTGCGCAGCAGTAGTAACGCCAGTGCACCGCAGTAGTAACGCCAGTGCACCGCAGCAGTAGTAACGCCAGTGTACCACAGTAGTTACGCCAGTGTACCGCACCAGTAACGCCAGTGTACCGCACCAGTAACGCCAGTGTACCGCACCAGTAACGCCAGTGCACCGCACCAGTAACGCCAGTGCACCGCACCAGTAACGCCAGTGCACCGCCGCAGTAGTAACGCCAGTGCACCGCACCAGTAACGCCAGTGCACCGCACCAGTAACGCCAGTGCACCGCACCAGTAACGCCAGTGCACCGCCGCAGTAGTAACGCCAGTGCACCGCACCAGTAACGCCAGTGCACCGCAGTAGTAACGCCAGTGTACCGCTGCAGTAACGCTAGTGCACCACAGTAGTAACGCCAGTGCACCACCGCAGTAGTAACGCCAGTGCACCGCAGCAGTAGTAACGCCAGTGCACCGCAGCAGTAGTAACGCCAGTGCACCGCAGCAGTAGTAACGCCAGTGCACCGCAGCAGTAGTAACGCCAGTGCACCGCAGCAGTAGTAACGCCAGTGCACCGCAGCAGTAGTAACGCCAGTGCGCAGCAGTAGTAACGCCAGTGCACCGCAGTAGTAACGCCAGTGCACCGCAGCAGTAGTAACGCCAGTGTACCACAGTAGTTACGCCAGTGTACCGCACCAGTAACGCCAGTGTACCGCACCAGTAACGCCAGTGTACCGCACCAGTAACGCCAGTGCACCGCACCAGTAACGCCAGTGCACCGCACCAGTAACGCCAGTGCACCGCCGCAGTAGTAACGCCAGTGCACCGCACCAGTAACGCCAGTGCACCGCACCAGTAACGCCAGTGCACCGCACCAGTAACGCCAGTGCACCGCCGCAGTAGTAACGCCAGTGCAGCGCACCAGTAACGCCAGTGCACCGCAGTAGTAACGCCAGTGTACCGCTGCAGTAACGCTAGTGCACCACAGTAGTAACGCCAGTGCACCACCGCAGTAGGAACGCCAATGTACCACAGTAGTTACGCCAGTGTACCGCACCAGTAACGCCAGTGTACCGCACCAGTAACGCCAGTGCACCGCAGTAGTAACGCCAGTGCACCGCCGCAGTAGTAACGCCAGTGCACCGCCGCAGTAGTAACGCCAGTGCACCGCAGTAGTTACGCCAGTGTACCGCACCAGTAACGCCAGTGTACCGCACCAGTAACGCCAGTGTACCGCACCAGTAACGCCAGTGCACCGCACCAGTAACGCCAGTGCACCGCACCAGTAACGCCAGTGCACCGCCGCAGTAGTAACGCCAGTGCACCGCAGTAGTAACGCCAGTGTACTGCAGCAGTAGTTACGCCAATGTACCACAGTAGTTACGCCAGTGTACCGCACCAGTAACGCCAGTGTACCGCACCAGTAACGCCAGTGTACCGCACCAGTAGTAACGCCAGTGTACCGCAGCAGTAGTAACGCCAGTGTACCGCAGCAGTAGTAACGCCAGTGTACCGCAGCAGTCGTAACGCCAGTGTACCGCAGCAGTAGTAACGCCAGTGTACCGCAGCAGTAGTAACGCCAGTGTACCGCTGTCATTTCAAAAAATATTTATTAAGTTGAATCAAAACATTTTGTACACAAAAAGTAACACAACTGATCATTAGACCAGAAACAACCACATTCAGAAGGCATAATAGGACTTTGAGTTTGAACAGTGCACAAAACAGTCTCTTTGAGTACCCTCACTTTGACCTTCAACCCTTTTGAGCCTCCAACGACATAGCTTCCTGTTGGTCATCAGGCAAATATCTACTCATTATGTGATCAATATATTATGTGATCAATATTAGCCAACCGGCCTTAGGCCGATTCCCTCTAACATGCTGTAGCTCTTCTTAGGTGTCCAGTCTAGGTTTGTTTCCTCTTTCTTCTCCAGTGCTCTTCTCAATCCTCAGGGTCAAAACAACAGAACATCCCTCCTGATGGGAACTTATTTCTGGGTGACTCCTCCGCTGGCCCCCTCCCCTGCTCTCTGACTGGAGGAGAACATGCCTCGGTACAGAGCCTTCTCCTTCTGGTACTCTGTGCTCAGCCTATCCTCCGCTTGCTGCAGGTGCCTCCTCACATTAGTGTCTGTTAAAGAGACACAGTGACAAATAAAGTTATTCAAATTTCAGTCAACATTAGGAGAATGGGAATAGCATAGACACAAAAATAAAACAATATATTGTGATCTACTTCATTCTGTTGGGGAATAGAATAGTATGCCTATAACACGCCCTCACAACTCATCAATAAACTTTTGTTTTACTCAAAGGCTGTGGTAGGGAGAGCAGTCAAAAAGCTGAGCTACCATTGGGTTGTCCTTTGCTGGCCTGAGTGAGGTATTGCTTGGCACTCTGTGCGTTTCCCAGCTGCAGAGAGGCCACTCCTGCTCTGTACAGGGCCTTGATGTCACCCGGACGCCACTGCAAAACCCGCAAGCTGTACTCCTGGACACGCGTGTAGTCTACACATTCTCTCTGCAACAGACAGGCTAAGAAAGGGGGTGAGACAGAAAAGGGAGAAAAGTCAGTCAAGAAAGAGGGGGGATTGTTCATTGTGTTCAGGATTATACATTACTTTAAAAGGGTTATTCACTGCATGCCACGTATCGAGGCCTGTAATACCTGCTAAATTGTTGTAGCAGTCCACCTGTGTGTTCCTAAGTAGTTCTTCCTGTCCTGCGGTGAGTACAGGAGCCTCAGGACCAAACCCCTTCACTGCCGCAGTGACATCAGAGTCTAAACTACGCAGAACGAGCAACGAACGGTGGTAACGTCCAATGGCAGACCGAAGGTTTTTCTCTTTGTAGAATTTGTTCCCCTCCATTTTTAGGTGGATAGCATCTTGGAGCTGGGAGTCTACTTTGGCACCTGAGGGGCCAGGACTGGTAGAAGAAGAGCCTGAACAGCTTGCCACTGCAGCCCCGGCCCCCAGCTCCATAATCTCACCACCTGGTGGCTCTGGACTCGCCATGGTACTTGATGGCCAGTGGAGATGGGAACATAAGTACACGAGAAGACATGATATTAGATGACTAGACACATTGTTGTGTTACTTGGGTGGTACACACCAACACTAAATCTTAAGACAAAACTTAGCCAATGTCACTAGCCGGCTACCACCCAGTTACTCAACCCTGCACCTTAGAGGCTGCTGCCCTATGTACATAGACATGGAACATTGTTCACTTTAATAATGTTTACATAATGTTTTACTCACTTCATATGTATATACTGTATTGTACTCACTGCCACTCCGAAATTGCTCGTCCTAATATTTATATATTTCTTAATTCTAAGGTTTACTTTGAGATTTGTGTGTACTTTTGTGAACTGTTAGATACTAACGTTCCTGCGCTGTTGGAGCTAGGGCCACAAGTATTTCGGTACACCCGCAATATCATCTGCTAAATATGTGTATGTGACCAATAAAACGTGTAATTTATTATGAGTAAAGAACTGGAGGTGCTATTGCCCTGAAATCTGAAACCTTCCCTTGATGTATATTGGAAAACAATATATTGGAAAAGAAAAACTAGCTAGTCATTTCAACTTATTCACTAAGACGTTATATGGAGTGTCCTACCTAGGTCCTGTACGAGCTAACAAGAAAAAACGTGTTTTTTTTATGCTAGCTTGCGCGATAGACACGCATGTGAGTGAACAAGATGCAAAGTAACTTCCAATTGACATGGTCATATGTTGACCGTTATAAAAAATTGTAATAGCGACTCACCTTACAGTCTATTGATCTTTACACAAAAGACAAATAAAATACTTGAACTTGTCCACCTAGCTAGAGCACATCCAAACAATCACAACATTGGTGTTCAGACAAGCACTTCCTGCTTTTTCTTCTTCTGTGGTGAGAGTACCCAACCTAGTTGACTGCAACGGAACTGATTTTCTAGTTTTTTTAGCGCCACCTGCTGTAGTAACATGGACATGACTATGTGATGCATCCATCAATGAAAGAGCGTTCATCAATACTGTAAAGTAAAATGGTGTAATGTTTATGTCTTTGGTGAATTAATGAAGAGTCCTAGAAGTTTGTAGAAGTTTGTTTGGAACAAATAAAATAATTCATAAATTGTAGATGACCTAGGCTGCAGTATGTCTTATTTATATGACATAATCCTATAAATGATTTATAGGACAGACTTTTGCAATGGTCCATTGTTAGGAAGGTTGATCGGATTAATGTTGTCCTACTGACCGACTTTAAATGACAAGAGGTGGGGGTCGGCTTTGTACCCCCCTTTCGAACCTGGCGTACATTCTGTCCCATGCATCTTACATAACTAAAAAAAAAACACACATTTGTCGCTATTATGGATAATGATTGATTAAAAAGTACCATGATTAAAAAGTACCACGATTAAAAAGTACCACTCAGTTGATTGAGTCAAATAATACATTTGCAAAATGATAACGTTTTGACAGCATGCACTGCATCTCTAGGAAATGTGTCCAACGCTCCAGTATGTGTCGTATGCAAGTGCGTCACTGGCACATTTGTAAGGGGAAGGGAGTGTTGTAATGCTAGTTTGCGTGCAGTCTGTTCTTTAAATATCCTGTTTTCTTTCAGAAATATGACACATGGTAGTTTAATAATTCAAGATAATACCGAATAAACGGGACGGTACTGCCTGAAGATATCCTGTATTTAGTTCGTTTTGATCGATCTTTTAGATTTAGGATATGGAGCTTGATCGGCGACTGTTGGTGGCTCACTGCGCAGCCCACACCCTGTCAGTACTGGCCGGGTTGATGGTGGTTGTCCCGCTGGCGCTAAACGGCTCAGCTTTCAAAGGGCGTTGTGCGCTTTTCACCACTGGTTCTTGGAGAACGGACAATCGAACCGACATTTCTGTGGAACAGGGTGAGATTTCACACTTGGTGGTACAGCAATGGGGTCCACCGTCTGCATGCCAGTTCGCAACTTTTGTCGGTGTTTTCACGGTGCTGTATGGTGCTGCGCAGGGCTGGCGAAGCATCTTCTATCTCCACGGACGGCTTGACGAGTGAGTAGGCTTTCCATAGGCTTTGAAATAGTTAATCAATAGTACAATAGTACATAAAGTAGGCCTATATATATATATATATATATATAGTATTTTTGTGTGTTAAATATATATATATATATATATAAAATATTTAAAAAACAACGATACAAATGGAAACATAAATGACATAACTAGCCTCATAATAATAATAATGACCATTATGAAATATCAAATTGTGCAATGCATTGTTAGTCATATGTGTCATCGGTAACTGCTATTACATAGTTATAACAGTTTACGTCAAATTACAATGTTTTCAGTAGTTCACAGTCACCAATGTTATTACTATGTTTATTTTCCAGCACCTTGTTCTCTGCCTTCCTGACCCTGATCCTGAGCCTGTGTGTGTTGTTCCTATCTGGAGGGGCTAGTGTCACCCTCTCCCTGGGGCTGGCCTCCTGGTGCAACACTGTCACAGACGACAACACCAGACCCTACAGGTAATGTTCATATACTGAGACATATATATCAACAGGTCGTACTTTAGGGTCTTCCAGGCCAGGTCATTTGGTCAGGAAAATCTCTGTGCATCGACCGGTGTGTTGCATACATTGCAGTGAGTGTGAGGGTCAAGCTGCAGGGGTTTGACTGTTGCCTTGTTAAATATTGACAGTTTCTTGTCTCTGTCTGTTTGCGTGCAGCTGTGCAGAATCCCAGTCCGTCCCCATGTACCTGGATGTAGAGACGTCCTCCTTCTACACTGAGCTCACTCTGGCAGAGGTATGTAGTCCCCCATAGCCCATATCTCATGCCAGTGGGCTTTCCCTGCTCAAAATAGAAATGGTCTGCTTTGCATTAACATGAGTGAGTCAGTGTACTTGTGATTTAGTTCAGTTTTTTTCTCCCTCTGTGCTCTCTATTTCCCCTTACACCCTCTTCTTCTTCTTCTTCTTGTTATTATTATTGTTGCTGTTATTATTATTGTTATTATGATCATTGTTGTTATTATTATTATTATTAGTGTTCTTATTATTATTATTGTGTTATAACTCTCTTTCTCTTTTTGTTTCTCTATTCAATAATACTTATAATCTATACTTTAACTGATAATAATCTTTCTCTCTCTCTCTCCAGGTTGCTCTGTGGAGTGTGACAGCATTGTGGCTGACCCACTCCATCCTGTCTTTCATGCGTCTCTACCACTCCCACAGCGAGCACATCAGCGGGCCCTGCCTGCCCAGGGAGAAGGAGCATCTCCTCGGTCACTCTTCCTCCTCCTCAGGCTCATCAGGATCAGACCGGGGCTCACCCTCACCCGCACAACCCCTATCAACAGCACCCAGCATCATCTTTGTCTAAACCCCTAATGCCAATGGAACTCCACGCAGCTACACATTATGAGGGGTGGAAATCTATATGAAACAAAGAAGCTAAGAATGTATTGATTCAAGAGACTGGACTACAGTTTGTAGTTTGATTGAACCCTTGTTTAAACCCATTTGAATTTTTATGAATTCCATCCCTCATAACCCTTCATTACCAACACCCAGTGTTTTTATTGAACCCCAAGACCTTTGTTCTGCTAAATCTCATCACCACCACCATTCACCACTTACTGTAGCCTCTTATTTAACAGGGTTCAACCTCCAACCACAAATCGTCATCTACCAATTATTTTTCAGACCAAAGGGGATTCATTGAACGTACGGTAACCAAAAAAGGAATAAATGAAGTAATGTTATTGCATTTATTAATTAGATGTTTAACTAGTACCGTCTTATCTTAGAGTCTTAGACATATGGTTTAATATGTGATCACAATCAGTATGATATTAGTGACATTCATCAGTGCATAGCTCACTAACTTCATAACAAGGTAGCTGACTGACTGACCTGTGCCAAATTAGTTACATATAAATACTAAGTTATTATTTTACAGGGTTGTCTGTTTCAACAAAACATGACCTAAAAGTGTTTGTTCAATATGTATGTCTGTTATATCCAACAGTTCCAAAATTGGCAAATGTACCATTTGCATGTTGTGTGCAATAGATCCCAAGGCAAAAGTAATTCATTGTTTGAGTAAATGAACATTTGTACTGAGGCGCTTTCATTGAGAAGCAAGAAGCATATAGTATTTTTTGAAAGAGAGACACTATATTCAAATAGGATCACTGTGTGAGAAAGACACATTAATGTTTTATTGTGTCACAGAATCACTCTCTTCCTCTAGTGAAGGTTGTCGTATGATGCTATTTGTGTAGATGCAGCTCCTTTCAAGGCATTTGAAGCCTCCAGATTTTTCACAAATATATAGCTTTGATGATAGTAGTATCAGAACAAGTATATGTGTGAACTAGGCTGAGCCAAGAAGGTTTAGGGAGGTATAGGATAGAGACAGAATACACTCGGAAAAACACGTATTCCAAATTGTCTTGACCTTCAAACTCTGAACTCTGACCTCAGTAGTCGTGGTGACACACAGATAGCGGAAAAATAAACCGGAAGAGAGATAGACTGTCTATAATCTATTGCATTTTGGAGTATTACTGGCAATATTGATGATATTTTATACTGGTTATTTATGTTAATGTTTTTATTTAGCATCCTGTTTGTGTAAATCAAAAAATATCTTCCTATGAATAAAAAAAAAGCGTTTCATTTTGGGGAGTTACTATGTTTATAACTTGTTGACATTGCGCTGGGCATGGAACTAGAAGTTGGCTTGCAGTGCTGATTTTAGATCCGTTTTGTTTGTTTCTAGATCATTCGTAGACAAACATTTGAATTGGTTGAGCAACGTCGGCTGATCCTAGATCTGTGCTTATTTGGTGAATAAAGGAAGCGTGATTGGTCAACCCAGTCCATCGGAATGAAACGTGTCTATGGGCGGACCCAATTTACACCAATAGCTGGTAGGGCTTGGATATCAAGGCGGGGTTATTTTCCCTATGGACCAATCAGAGAGTAGAATCGTATATTGAACTTTACAGGACAGCAGTCTCTGGGTGTGTTTTGTTTCGAGCAGTTGCTTTCTTTTGCTAAAGTTTTTATATTTTTTTTACTGCAGAACAATCATTTGGAAGCTCATGAGGTAAAGTAACGTTTTTAACTTGATAAAAGCAACGCACATTTCAGTGGAAAATGAAACTGTCAGAAGTCAAAAAACTAAAAGTGGCCAAACTACGAGTCATGCTCAAAGAGCGAGCACTGGACGTCAAAGGACTGAAGGCAGAACTCGTAGGGCGTTTGATGTCCGCTTTCGAAGCTGAATTGCAAGCTCCAGAATCAAGCGATCTTGGACAAGACAAGGGAGTCCCTGGTCTTGGAGAAGAGCCGAAGCCACAAGATGACGATTCACCCAGAGCATCCACAGTGTTAGCGATGGAGAGTGAAGTCCCTCTACCGGGCGAGGAGGCGAAAGCCACTGGACACGATGGAGACGTTGCAGGCGCCGCAAGTTCAGAGATTATGGTGAGACCTAGAGCTGATTGTTCTCCTATCGGTGCAG
Organism: Oncorhynchus clarkii lewisi; assembly: GCF_045791955.1. Taxonomy (NCBI): domain Eukaryota; kingdom Metazoa; phylum Chordata; class Actinopteri; order Salmoniformes; family Salmonidae; genus Oncorhynchus; species Oncorhynchus clarkii. The sequence goes on from NC_092177.1 coordinate 16,233,553, forward strand.
ACACGGAGGCACCTGCAATTTCAGCAGCCAAACCTGATAACACGTCAACAAGCCAGTTGGAAGACGTGTGTGTAATCAGCACTTTTACCATGAGCCCGTGTGCAAAAACCACGGCAGACAAAGAAGGGTTGATGGAGCAGACCTCGTTAAATCACCAACAGCAACATGTCACCCAAGAAGAGAGCGCTCAAGAACAACAGGGTGAAGGAGAACATGCACGCGGAGTCTCCAAACGGACTGCCACACAGGAAGCAGAGGAGGATAAAACGACATCAAACCAGCTAAACACAACAAGCATGAGCACCAGGCCCATTCAAAACACATGTAATACATCACAGATATCACGGATAGACATCGTGTATCAAGACACAAGTATGTTGGTTGTTGGGCAGTCTAAAGAAGATCATGCAGGATCAGCTGTGGAGAACAGAGTTGAGGAGGAGGACAGTGTTTCCATGGTGGCCCAGAGAGGAAGCTGCACTGCATCCAGCCTCAGCCTGGGATCTGTGGCCAGTGACCAGACAAGCCAGGACACCGGTAGATATGATATGACACACACTGAATAATGTCATGATTCTTTTTATTGTTATCATTCAGGGTTGGGGTCAACTCCATTTTATTTACAGTCAATTCTAAAAGTGAAGCAAACTCCAATTAAAAACAAATCCTAATTGAAAAGCACTGAAGAGAATTGTAATCTTAGTGTACTTCCTGAATTGACTGGAATTGAAATGGAGTTGACCCCAACCCTGGTATCCATATGTTACAGGTTTATAACCCATCTTTTACATTGGCCTACACTTTTAGAGTAATCAATCAATCAATCAGAATCCCCTCCTCCCCCACTCTCGTTGCAGTGTTTCACATGGACAAAGACGAGGAAAATAGGGCTGGAGGTGGAGGGGAGAAGCGTGGGGTAAAGAGGCCTGCTCAGGGTGAGAGAACCAGAGGCAGGGCCTACTACGAATTCAAGGAGGAGATCCAGTACAACAGGTACCTTTCCTCCATGACTCAAGCTCTGCAGGGTTTTCCGAGTGAGCCTGGGCAAATGATCCTCTACCCACCAGACAGTGTCTTTAAACATGACCAAACTCTCTCTCCACACAGGGCCAAATCCCCACCTCCTCAGCCTGAGAGTAATGGTGTTGATGCCGAGGAAGACGGAGGGCGGGTCAGACTAGACTCCTGTGAGTTTAATTATGAGGGATCACCTCTCTCTCATTGCCCTGGTTGACCAGTGTGGTGTTAATGGTCAGTTGGTCATCCTCTCTAATCTCCACAGACGGCGGTGACCTGCACTTTGAGGTGGGCCGGGATGGCTGCAGCGGCCAGCCAAGGTTCTGGGAGCGTTGCCCTCTCCTGTGGTCTGGATGCAGACTGACACACGGAACTCACCAGGGGAGGGTGGGCTTCGAGGCTATGTTTGAGAAAAAGCTGGTGTCTCCATCACTGGACTCTGAGGACCCTGAGCACCATGGTCTGAGACTGGGCTGGTCAGTGGAGCGTTGGAACTCCAACTTGATGCTCGGTAAGGACCAAACTTTTTTCCCAACAAAAAAATGTGCCAATTATGTGGATATGTTCTGATTATAAATGTCCCATGGTTTAGCAGAGGTACTTCATTGAGTCTTATGAATGAAATGTTTCTGTATGATTTGTGCTGATTTCTCTCTCATTCCCCTCATTCAGGTGACGAGGACTTGTCTTACGGTTACGACGCTAGGGGCAGAAAAGTGACGGCTGGGAAAGAGGAGGAGTTTGGAGAGCCCTTTTCAGAGGGCGATGTCATTGGCTGTTATGCTGTGAGTGACACTAGTTTTTTTTGTTTTTTTACCCCTCCCTCACTTTCTTGAATGCAGGACATGTTGAAATGCCATTTTAATAATAACAATCCGAATCTAAAAAATACAAACCTTACTATTGAAGTAATCCCTGCCTCGCTTTGTGTTTATGGGTTTGTTCCTGTCTCCCTGCATCTTTCCACCCATAGTCTTTCTCTAAGGAGGAAGGAGTTGAGCTCTCCTTCCATAAGAACGGTCGCCTTATGGGAATGGCGTTCCACCTGAGTCCGGCTGCTCTCTGCGGTTCTGTGCTGTACCCCCACGTCCTCTGCAAAAACACCTCTATCACCCTCAACCTGGACCCCACGTCTCCCCCCTGGTACCCCAGCCCTGCAGGGTACACCCCCCTCTCCTCCCTGCCTGCTGGACAAAGGCTCAGTGCCCCAACCCCACCAACCTCCAAACTGCAGTGTGAGGTGAGAGAGCAGAGCAATGGCTGCCAGCACTAACATGAACTCTATTCGCTGGCCTGTGTGCACTTTATTCATGCTATACCCCTCTCTCTCTTCTCTCCACCCTCTCCCTCTTCTCTCTACCCCTCTCCCTCTTCTCTCTACTCCTCCCTCTTCTCTCTACCCCTCTCCCTCTTCTCTCTCCCCTCTACCCCTCTTCTCTCTAACCCTCTCCTTCTCCCCTCTACCCCTCTTCTCGCTAACCCTCTCCCTCTTCTCTCTAACCCTCTCCCTCCTCGCTCTACCCCTCTCCCTCTTCACGCTACCATCTCCCTCTTCGCTCTACCCCTCTCCCTCCCTGCTCTACCCCTCTCCCTCCTCACTCTACCCCTCCCCTCTCTACCCCTCTCCCTCCTTGTTCTACCCCTCTCCCTCCTCACTCTACCCCTCTCCCTCATTGTTCTACCCCTCTCCCTCCTTGTTCTACCCCTCTCCCTCCCCTCTCTACCCCTCCCCTCTCTACCCCTCTCCCTCCTTGTTCTACCCCTCTCCCTCCTTGTTCTACCCTCTCCCTCCTCACTCTACCTCTCCCCTCTCTACCCCTCTCCCTCCTTGTTCTACCCCTCTCCCTCCTCACTCTACCCCTCCCCTCTCTACCCCTCTCCCTCCTTGTTCTACCCTCTCCCTCCCCTCTCTACCCCTCTCCCTCCTTGTTCTACCCCTCTCCCTCCTTGTTCTACCCTCTCCCTCCTCACTTTACCCCTCCCCTCTCCCTCCTCACTTTACCCCTCCCCTCTCTACCCCTCTCCCTCTTCGCTCTACCCCTCTCCCTCCTCACTCTACCCCTCTCCCTCCTCTCTCTACCCCTCCCCCCTACCCTCTCCCTCCTTGTTCTACCCCTCCTCGCTCTACCCCTCTCCCTCCTCTCTCTACCCCTCTGCCTCCTCTCTCCTCTTCAGGTGTTGATGATGGTGGGTCTGCCAGGGGCAGGTAAGACCCACTGGGCCAGGGCTCACATGAAGCAATACCCAGAGAAGAGATACACCCTGCTGGGCACCGCAGGCCTCCTACCCTGCATGAAGGTCAGACCACAAGACACACAACTACCCACCATTATAACACCATTATAACACTATTATAACACCATTATAACACCATAACATTATTATAACACCATTATATCACCATAGTAGTATTATAACACCATTATAACACCATTATAACACCATAATAGTATTATAACACTATTATTTATTTTTTATTTCACCTTTATTTAACCAGGCACGCCAGTTGAGAACAAGTTCTCATTTACAACTGCGACCTGGCCAGATAAAGCAAGCAGTGCGACAAAAACAACAACACAGAGCTACACATGGGATTAACAAACATACAGTCAATAACACAATAGAAAAATCTGTATACAGTGTGTGCAAATGAAGTAAGGAGGTAAAGCAATAAATAGGCCACAGTGGAGAAGTAATTACAATTTAGAAATTAACACTGGAGTGATAGATGTGCAGATGATGATGTGCAAGTAGAAATACTGGTGTGCAAAAGAGCAGAAAAACAAAAACATATGGGGATGAGGTAGGTAGTTGGTTGGTTGGATGGGTGTGTACAGCTGCAGCGATCGGTAAGCTGCTCTGACAGCTGACGCTTAGTTAGTGAGGGAGATATAAGTCTCCAACTTCAGTGATTTTTGCAATTCGTTCCAGTCATTGGCAGCAGAGAACTGGAAGGAAAGGCGGCCAAAGGAGATGTTGGCTTTGGGGGTGACCAGTGCAATATACCTGCTGGAGCGCGTGCTACGGGTGGGTGTTGCTATGGTGACCAGTGAGCTGAGATAAGGGGGGCTTTAACTAGCAAAGACTTATAGATGACCTGGAGCCAGTGGGTTTGGCGACGGATATGTAGTGAGGACCAGCCAACGAGAGCACACAGGTCGCAGGGGTGGGTAGTATATGGGGCTTTGGTGACAAAACGGATGGCACTGTGATAGACTGCATCCAGTTTGCTGAGTAGAGTGTTGGAGGCTATTTTGTAAATGACATCGCCCGAAGTCAAGGATCGGTAGGATGGTCAGTTTTATGAGGGTATGTTGGCAGCATGAGTGAAGGAGGCTTTGTTGTGAAATAGGAAGACGATTCTAGATTAAATTTTGTATTGGAGATGCTTAATGTGAGTCTGGAAGGAGAGTTTACAGTCTAGCCAGACACCTATGTAGTTGTTCACATATTCTAAGTCATAACCGTCTAGAGTAGTGATGCTAGACGGGCGGGCGGGGGCGGGCAGCGATCAGTTGAAGAGCATGCATTTTGTTTTTACTAGCATTTAAGGGCAGTTTGAGGCCACGGGAGGAGTGTTGTATGGCGTTGAAGCTCGTTTGGAGGTTTGTTAACACAAGTGTCCAAAGAAGGGCCAGATGTATACAGAATGGTGTCGTCTGCATAGAGGTGGATCAGAGAATCACCAGCAGCAAGAGCGACGTCATTGATGTATACAGAGAAAAGAGTCGGCCCGAGAATTGAACCCTGTGGCACCCCCATAGAGACCGCTAGCTAGAGGTCCGGACAACAGGCACTCCGATTTGACACACTGAACTCTACCTGAGAAGTAGTTAGTGAACCAGGCGAGCAGTCATTAGAGAAACCAAGGCTGTTGAGTCTGCCGATAAGAATACGTGATTGACAGAGTTGAAAGCCTTGGCCAGGTCGATGAACACGGCTGCACAGTATTGTCTTGTATTGATGGCGGTTATGATATCGTTTAGGACTTTGAGCGTGGCTGAGGTGCACCCGTGACGAGCTCGGAAATCAGACTGCATAGCGGAGAAGGTACGGTGGGATTCGAAATGGTCGGTGATCTGTTTGTTCACTTGACTTTCGAAGATTTTAGAAAGGCAGGGTAGGATAGATATTGGTCTGTATCAGTTTGGGTCTAGAGTGTCTCCCCCTGCGAAGAGGGGGATGACCGCAGCAGCTTTCCAATCTTTAGGAATCTCAGACGATACGAAAGAGAGGTTGAACAGACTAGTAATAGGGGTTGCAACAATGGCGGCGGATAATTTTAGGAAGAGAGGGTCCAGATTGTCTGGCCCTGCTGATTTGTAGGGATCCAGATTTTGCAACTCTTCAGAACATCAGCTGTCTGGATTTGGGTGATGGGGGAGGCTTGGGCCAGTTGCTGTGGGAGGAAGTTCTCTTATTCTCCATGGACTTTACAGTGTCCCAAAACCTTTTGGAATTAGTGCGGCAGGATTCAAATTTCTGTTTGAAAAAGCTAGCCTTTGCTTTCCAAACTGACTGTGTGTATTGGTATCTGATTTCCCTGAAAAGTTGCACATTTCAGGGACTATTCGATGCTAGTGCAGTACGCCACATGGTGTTTTTGTACACCACCATAACACCACTATAACACATAACACTATAACACCATTATAACACTAACACCATTATAACACTATAACACAACACTATAACACCATTATAACACTAACACCATAGCACCACTATAACACATAACACCATTATAACACTAACACCATTATAACACTATAACACATAACACTATAACACCATTATAACACTAACACCATTATAACACATAACACTATAACACATAATGCTATAACACCATTATAACACTATAACACCATTATAACACTTTAACACATAACACTATAACACCATTATAACACTAACACCATTATAACACATAACACTATAACACATAACACTATAACACATAATACTATAACACCATTATAACACTTTAACACAACACTATAACACCATTATAACACAACACCATTATAACACATTATAACACTATAACACCATTATAACACTAACACTTCATAGTTTTATTCATCTATTGATTATATCAATTCCAAAGGTGTGTGTCTGTATGTTGTTAGCTGTACCTTTTCTCCCTACTGTATTTATTTATTTATTTTGCTCCTTTGCACCCCCCCCCCTTTTTTTTGCCTTTACCTCCCTTATCTCACCTCATTTGATCACATAGTATATAGACTTATTTTTCTACTGTATTATTGACTGTATGTTTGTTTTACTCCATGTGTAACTCTGTGTTGTTGTATGTGTCGAACTGCTTTGCTTTATCTTGGCCAGGTCGCAATTGTAAATGAGAACTTGTTCTCAACTTGCCTACCTGGTTAAATAAAGGTGAAATAAAATAAAAAACCTGTGTGTTCCTCTCCACAGGGGCAGGGTCGTAGAGAGAGCAGGCTGCAGCAGGCCTCTCAGTGTCTCAGTGAGCTGATCAAGGTGGCGGCTCAAACGCCACGCAACTACATCCTGGACCAGGTAGGTAGCTATTTGATAGGACAGCAAGGGGAGGCAGTGTCTGTTGATTGGCTAGATCCCTGAAAGAGTGAGGGTATATTAACTGATAGGTTAGGAATCAAATCTGTTCATAATTAAAGGTGATAGTTTATACAATCTTTCTCTCCTGCCACTCCTCTCTTTGTTTCCTCTCCTCCTCCTGCATACCACCAAGCAAAAAATATGAATTTGAGTTCTCTGTAAAGACAATTGGACAATAATGTATTGTTGTTCGTCCCCAGCCCAACGTCCACCCCTCAGCTCAGCGCCAGAGGCTGCTGTGGTTCGCGGGTTTCAGGCGGAGGGCGGTGGTGGTGTTCCCATCTAAAGAGGAGTGGAAGAGGCGTCTGCAGGAGCAACAGGAGGAGGAGGGGGACAAGATCCCTGAAACGGATCTCCACAAGGTCAAAGGTGAGGGAAATACAATACAGAAGATAACCAATGAGCAGTGACCTTTTTAAGTATAATTTCGTAAGCATTCACACAATTCAAAAACGTTTATAGAGTCGCAGCATATCAGTCTTTGAGTTGTTCTGAGTTGCATAATTTTCACACAGATTCAGTTTAATGGAGTAACATACTGTGCAAGCCTATACAGTGAAAGGAGAACCTAACTGAAGGTATGGTTGCTTTTGATGCTGTGTTGATGTCCTCTCCTCCCCAGTGAGCTGCACTCTGCCAGAGCAGGGAGACCTGCTGGAGAAGGTGCTGTTTGTGGAGCTAGCCAGAGAGGAAGCACAGGCTCTTTTGGAGGGGTACAAAAAAGAGTCAAAAAGCCTGCTCCCCCCTGTCCCCTCCGCCCCCAAACAACGGAAGAAACCCCGCGTCCGATACAATAACCCCCATAGCCTCGGACTTCAGTCTTATCACCTTAACAAGACCAGATTTGGAAGGATGGCCACGCAAGACTATAACCCCCCTAAACCCCTCATCAAGGGCCGGATGGACAGGGGGTACAATCCAGTGGCGGCTGGTGACTTGAGAGGTCAGGGAGAATGATTGATGGCGTGAAAAACTTGAGTGGCGCTATTACTGTGTAATTATTCCTTAATGTGTTTGGTCTGGTAATATGTCACGCCTTTGGGTTCTTCTGGTTATAGTAATAACATTTTTTGTCTGTAGGTTGGGACCGCACATGGTTCAACCAGGAGCAGCCATACCCATATGGTCATCAGCAGTACTGGACACCACAGCAGCTCAGATATGTGAGTCCTCGTCTATCCAATCAACCTCTGATGAACATACTTCACCTTTACATAGTTTCCTTATATTCCGCCTTATTAATTCATACATTTATTTTTTATTTTTATTGATTTAAAATGATTAGTTTATTGGATAGGACAGGAAAAGACTGGAATGATATAGTAGAGAGTTGCTGATATAGCAGATTGGAAACCATGCTGGGGTATATGATCTAGAGACAGTGGTATATAACCTAGAAGCAGGGGTACATAATCTAGAGGATAATCTAGAGGCAGGTGTATATGATCTAGAGACAGTGGTATATAACCTAGAAGCAGGGGTACATAATCTAGAGGATAATCTAGAGGCAGGTGTATATAATCTAGAGACAGTGGTATATAACCTACAGGGAGGGGTACATAATCTAGAGGCAAGGGTATATAATCTACAGGATAATATAGAGGCAGGGCTATAGGACCTAGAGGCAGGGCTATAGGACCTAGAGGCAGGGCTATAGGACCTAGAGGCAGGGCTATAGGACCTAGAGGGCAGGGCTATAGGATCTAGGGGCAGAGCTATAGGATCTAGAGGCAGGGCTATAGGATCTAGAGGCAGGGCTATAGGATCTAGAGGCAGGGCTATAGGATCTAGAGGCAGGGCTATAGGATCTAGAGGCAGGGCTATAGGATCTAGAGGCAGGGCTATAGGATCTAGAGGCAGGGCTATAGGACCTAGGGGCAGGGCTATAGGACCTAGGGGCAGGGCTATAGGACCTAGGGGCAGGGCTATAGGACCTAGGGGCAGGGCTATAGGACCTAGGGGCAGGGCTATAGGACCTAGAGCCTAGGCGACACATTTCTGTGATATTTATCTGGCAGGATGAACCGTTCAATGGAGCGAACTACCAGTACCGCAGCCATGACTTTAATCATGAAGCATGCAGGGAGTACAATAGACAGCTAAACTACAACAAACAGCTAGAATGCTACAGACAGGAAGCATGCTACAGACAGGTAGTGGTACACACTCACACAAACAGGCATGCACATTGGGTATCTGTCAGGGTTTCCATTAGCGGTAATAGCCGGCTTTTGGCAACAAGAAAAGTAATTTTTAAAAAGCCGATAAATAAAAATGTCCCCGGCCAATTGTCCAGGAGAAGAAAACAAATCCCATTGCGAAAATGTATTTTAGCCTATTGATTGAAATACCTGTCAATGTAACATGAGAGTTGCTGCTACAGCTCATCAAACAGCTTGTTAATTGCTGCTGGAGTGAAAAGTGCTTTTATAATAAGCCCAATCATTGTGCAACAATTCTAAATGCAATTGCATGTTGAGAGCTGTTTTGATGGCAAAGATTAAAAAGAGCTACTATTTTTATTTCTCAACGGCTAATTGAAGTGTGCTTCCCATTCTCCATTCAAGTGCATAGGCAATTTGGTAGGCTTCACACCACTTTGCAATGAGCTGGAGGCAGTATGTATTTTGAAAACATATACTTAACTGTTTGAAACCTGAACATTTTACACTGAGGCATGTCTTACCTTGCTTCAAAGTAGCTTAGCCAAAACCCAATCAAACTATAAAGACTTCCATATGCCATTGAAAACAGTAGCCTATTTAGCTGTTGTTTTTCAAATGTATTTCATTGTCGAGTTAGCCAAAGGCCCAATCCTAGTCATATTAGCAACCCATGCTAGTTGTTGCATCTTTATCTCAACTCTAACTAAATTTCTAATAGATACTGTAATTTCATCCCGGTCTCATGAAAGCGCTCTCATGTGCAGTGGCTTTTAACGTTTTTTTCCCGCTAAATTGCAGTTTGGTACGAACATTCACGCGTCGCCTACTGCCTTGAAATAATAGTTGATCAACATTTTAAGCTAATCGTTATCTGTTGCATCAGACTCCTTGCTTTTTAATGTTGTTTTGGATGTATCCTAGGCCTACTGGTTGTATGAATTTCGGATCTGTCGACCCACAACTGTCCCAGAGTGTTTGGAATGGGCTATTTCTTTCTCGCACAGAATGACTAGCTGACCAATAGAATAGGTTAACGTTTCTACTGGGGGATAGTAGATTGACATAGGCTAGTGATGTTGCTGTTCCTTACTGGTCTACTGAGGAAAAGTAAACGTGAACAGTTATTCTAACATCTTTAAATTCTGCATCGGAATTCGGTAAGGAGCACATTGCATCCGAGTTTCATGTTCTGTTAAAATGAATTACCATAATCTAAATGTGATTTATTTTATTCTGAGCACCGTGGGTGCGGTACATTTCTTAAATGTCTGGTAAATTAAAATACTGCCGGTCAAATGTCCTGCTCCACATTTTTCTGAGACCCTGGTACCGGTGTGTGGGTGCAAAACAGGTAAATGCTATAGACAGGGTAGGATAGAGAGCATACCTGTGTACAGAGCTCAAAGGAAGTGCAGTCTGATTTTGCAGCACCTTAGACAGTCTCACATGTTAAAAGTCTCACAGTCAATGTTTCTGTTAAGGTATGAATGATGTATTCTATTCTCTCTCTCCCCCCCTCTCTGTTCAGTGGAATCAGAGTTACCAAGACCAGGACTATTACGGCAACGAGAATCAGGTTTACCAAGACCAGGACTACTATGGTAACAGGAACTACGCTTACGATAGTTACCGTTACCAGGATTACTGTTAAACATCTAAAGAGATCAGCAAATTCTGCAGGTGGTTTTATAAAGATTTATTATACAGGTTATATCTTACATTATCTTACAGCATTTTTATGCAAAGTTGGGAAATATTGTGCCTCCACCAGGTGCCTAAGTGTCAAACATCAAGCAACGTTTGTATGGTGTTATCTTTTTCTGAAATACTGCTGGAACTTTATATTCAGGGAATGTTTCCTCAGACATTTTCATAGCGGGGGGCTTAACTTTCTACAACAGTATTGTCTCTTAAAGCAACAACAACATTAAATCGCTGCTTTTTCGTTGAAGAAAATGTCTATTGTATTAATTTCATCATCTGGAAATTTTATCCGGTGCAGTAGCTGGAGTTTGTGATCGATTGCTTTTGTCTTCTCGGTCAGGCAGCACTAGTTGATAGAGCAGCACAGCACCCTTGGCTGAAGGACACGACTCCGACCACAGGGGGGTGCTCTGGTCTAGCCGTAGCACCTCCTTCAAATCACAAGACAAACGTTCAGAGATTCATTACACATAAGATGTTAATGTGTAATAAACTGTTTATAAACTATTTGTATGACATTGTTCAATATCTATGTTTCAATGATGAACTTTCCATATGCTTTGCTCTGTTCTTAGACATTACATTTTCTTTATGCACAGATTACAGTTTCACAGATAACAGTAACTGTTGTGGCGCTTCTTACTGTTTGGCTCAAGAACACGATATCTGTAGACTCCTGGGCCTCAATGCCCCCCTGCCAGTAAAGCTCTCGAACTTCTGTGGAAGTCAGTGAACAACTGGGGACAGACAACACAACATAGGAATGGTATAATACTGAATGTCTTATCATTTTGTGGTCAGTTATCAAACATGGGCCTGATAATGAAGGGCTATTTTCTATGATGTCATTTCCTTTGAGTACCTGATGTAGAACTCTGCACTGGGTCTGCCTGCACTGGTGTGATTCAGAGCGATGCCCATCAGTACCGGCTCACCCAGAGAACACAGAGGAACATTTACCTGCAGACAGACAGTGGGGTCGTAATGAGAGGAATGAAGACGAACTTAATGAAAGAGATGGAGAAAGAAAATGATAGATGGCGAGAGAAAGAAAGGGGATAAACAAACAGACTGTCCTTGACCACTCAGTCTCATGGCCAGCAGCTATGTTTCTTTGTCTCACCTCGTCTCTGATCTCAGCGCACACAGAAGAGAACAGCTCTCTGACCACAGCCTCCTCCCTCCACTGCAGCATCTCCACCCTGATCCTGTCCTCCTCACCGAGGCCTTCAAACACAGCCTGGGGGAAAGGGGGAGGAGGCAGCAAAGGTAATTAGATACCATAAGTAAGTTGCCATAAGTATGGCAAACACTGGAAATAGATTGCAGTTCAACAGTCGTTTTGAATAAGTGTCAAAACTTAATCCAACCTCACAAGTATGGAGGATACAATACCACATTTCATACAGTATTGGTTTAACTTTCAACCTCTTTCTCCCGTCTCACCTTTGGTTCTGGGTGCCCCCCAGGGATGTCCAGCAGCCCCCTTGCCTCCGCCACTTGCTGGCTCCTCCTGATCAGCACCACCTGTCTGTCAACCGTACACAAGACCCCACCCACCCCCAGCGGCTGGGCCAATAGCGCCAGAGGATCCCCATACTCCACCTCCGCACGCTGGCGTAGCTTCCTTGCTCTCTGAGACCAGTTGGTGCCCAGGAAGTCCCTATAGCAGGTCAGGCCCAACCTCAGGGTCAGGATGGGAGTGGCCCCCTCACCCTTCCCACCCACATCGCTCTGTGGGAAGGGTTGAGCTTCTGCTGCACTGCTTCCCACAGCAGGATGTTGGTCTCTGCACCCTGGGGTGGAGGTTTGCGTGTCTCTGAGGTTCCCATCCCTCTGCTTATAGCTACTCAAATCCTTATCATTATGCTGTCGTTCGTCTATGACTCTGTCTATTTGATCTCTTTGGTGTCTGAGCACCTCTGCTCTTTCAGAGTCCGCGTTCCCCTTTGTCTCGTGTTGGCCCTCTTCCTCCTGAATGCTACATTGCCTTCCATCTTTGTCGCCTTCTCCATTCATGCAGGGAGGCTGGGGTGTAGGTGGACAGGAGGGCTGGGGTGAGGCCAGACTGAAAGAGTGCAGCCTGAATTTGGCCCCATTGAAAAGCCATGGCTCCATGGTCACCCTCTCTGTCCACACCTCCTCTATGTGACTCTCCAGTGCTGGCTCTGTCTTACGGTTAAACCTTGATAAAGAGAGAGAGAGATGGAGTGAGAGGAGAATAGATTCATTGTGATAACTGGTTTTATAGTTAGAAGTAGTCTAACAACCAACTATCGATTGAAAGTAATGAATTCTGAATTTACCTGGCAGAAAGCTCCACCTGCACTTGTGGTTCCATGAGTCCTCCCCAGGCAGTGCAGTTCAACAGCACAGAGACCTCAGGATCCATTCTGATTAAGCCTGATCAAATCGGAATCATATAAATCAGCTCTCATGTTTGTGTAGAATAAATGAAGATCATTTTCAAATTGAGGAAGGATAGTTTTACCTAGCCCAATATTGGACTAAAGGAGTCTAACGTTACTCCTTACAGTCCAAGGACCTTACATGCTCTGTTTAAAGGGCTAAGTGGCTCTCAAAGTCAAAACAGCCAAATACTCCATCTAAACGTGAATTCCCAATAATGGTACATTTCTAGCAACATAAGTCATTGATAAAGTAGTTTGTCACTAACAAAGTGCCGGGACTAAACGGTCAAACTAACTTTAGCGAGAAACTGATTGAACTAGCTAGCTACTAGCCAAAGATGTACTCTTACGGAGCCTAACGTTACTCCTTAAGTCCAAGGACCTTCTAGGTTATTTTCAGAGGTATACTGGCTCTGACACCCAAGGAGTAACGTTAGGCTCCGTAAGAGTACATCTTGGGTTAGTAGCTAGCTAGTTCAATCAGCTTCTCGCTAAAGTTAGTTTGACCGTTTGAAACCAGCACCTTGATCTGACAAGCTAATTTATCAATGACACAAACACGGCTATAGTTTGAAAGATTGATCCTTACCAATAGCTTCCTTCCACTGCTATATCATAAACAAGTCAAGCCTTAACGAACATATAGATTGCTTTTATGGAATGGACTCTGACTGAACCAAAGCCTCGAGCGTTTTGTAAAGTTAGAAACATATTTAAAAATTGGTCACTGAGAGACATAAATGCAAAGATACTAGTAACTGACAAAATATGTGGTCTTAAAAGTCCAGGAAGTGATTTAGTGGACGAGTGATAACAATCAGGTCAGCACCGCCCACTTCTACAGCTGATTGGAGGAGGCATGAGGTTGGTGAGTACATGAAGTAAACTGCTGTGAATGCATTGATGAGTAAAATACTATTTTGGGGTGTTGAAGAAAACCTCAAAAGTGTGTGAAATGAATTAAATGTGCGTATTTGTTGTTATTAGCCAGAAGAGAAACAATGAGGCATTATCTTGTAGAGAATAGAAAGACAAGGAAGGGTTAACCCCAAAACGTGCAGTAGTGTGTGGTCGTGTTCAGTATGGAATAAACGATCTGAAAAGGAGTGAAACTGTGCGCTAACGTCCTGAATGTGTCCACTAAGAACAGATATTTTGTTTTCAGTTGCAAACGGAACGAAATGGGGAGGGACTTACCTGAATTTGTCCAATATAAACTATAGTTTGCGTTTGGCGTAAACGCAACAGAATCGGTATAATGTTTACACCCCAGCACAATCTCCAGTATATTTGTTATGATGCGAAGAAAGTACAACATTTCGGTACGTCTATGCTTCTCTACCCTTGCAATTCACCATTGCTTTTTTGTTGTTCAAATACTTGTTTTGCCACGTGACATCATAGGTCACAAGCTTAGCCCAGTGTCTTTAGTCGAGTTAGCTAGCAAGCTTATAGCCACCGCTAATACTGAACAAAAATATAAACTTAACATGCAACAATTTAATGAGGAAATTGAAATACATTCATTAGGCCCTAATCTATGGATTTCTCATGACTGGGAATACAGATATGCATCTCACAATGGGCCTCTGGATCTTGTCTCGGTATTTTTGTGCATTCAAAATGGCACTCTGTTTACAATGTTGACATCGGCAAACCGCTCGCCCACAGGATCTAATACACGGTTGTGAGGCTGGTTGGATGTACTGCCAAATTCCCTAAAACGAATTTGGAGGCAGCTTATGTTACAGAAATGAACATGAAATTCTCTGCCAACCGCTCTGGTGGACATTCCTGCAGTCAGCATGCTAATTGCAGCTCCCTCAACTTGAGACATCTGTGGCGTTGTATGACAACTACACATTTTGTAGTTGTCTTTTATTGACCCCAGCACAAGGTGCATCTGTGTAATGATCATGCTGTTTTATAAGCTTCTTGATATCTTGATTATCTTGGTATAGGAGAAATGCTGACTAACAGGGATGTAAACAAATTTGTGCACAACATTTTAGAGAAATACGTGTTTGTGCCTATGGAACATATTTTATTTCAGCTCATGAAACATGTGACCAACACTTTACATGTTGTGTTTATATTTTTGTTCAGTATATATGTTTTTTTAAATGTCAAATACACATCAATCCAAATGCCTCAGTATTTATATGTGGGAACACTTTCGATTGGAGAACCATCTAATGAGTGAACATGTAGTTCATCTGAAACATTCTTATGAGAGTTTGAAAACAACATGTATTTCGCTTTGCCCGTATTAAGCACAAGTGTTAAACCAGCAAGGGATTTCTGCATAGCTATAAAATCTGACTGTAGTTTTAGCACAGCCAGATCAACAGTTGGGGAAGTAGCATACATAATAGTATCATCCGCATATAGATTAAGTTCACAATTTTTAACAGATTGACCAATGGTGTTTATATAAATAGGGAAGAGAAAAGGTCCCAAAATCGACCTCTGTGGTACATCTTCATGTACTTCAAGAAGTTTAGACTTAACCCCATCAATCACGATGGTCTGAGTTCTGTCATTAAGATAATCATGAAACCAAGAACAGGTGTCAGAGCTCAGGCCTATTGAGGACAACTTATTCAATAAAATAGCATGATCAACAGTATCAAAAGCCTTTGACAGGTCCACAAACAAAGCAGCACATTTCATTTTAGTGTCTAAAGCAATTGACAAGATCATGAACAACTAAAGTGGTTGATGTAATAGTGGTATGTCCAGGCCTAAACCCTGATTGGTTTACATTCCAAATGTAAAAAATTCAGATAATAAATAGCAAAGTTGTACATTTACCAAGGTTTCAAGAATCTTAGCTAGACAAGGAATCCTTGAAATGGGGTGATAATGATGAAGATCACTACTATCCCCGTCCATATGGAGTGGCTGCACAAGAGCTGATTTCCATACTTTTTGAATATTTCCTGATAACAATGTTAAATAAAAAATGTGAGTTATTGAGCCAACAATGAAAGGCAGACCTGGATTCAATTGGTTAGCCTCTGTGGATCTCTTGTTGTCTACAAAGCATCCAGGTCTCCTTTTTCTGTAAATAGCCTAAAAGAAAAGCTGTACCAACTATAATTTCTGTGATCATGCAGAAAGTTTACACTATCAGCATCCAGCCCAATATCATTGTGAATAGGCTTAGAAGTTCTTTCAAAGAGATAGCCCGCTGAAATAAAATGGTGATAAAATGCATCAATGATGTAATTTTTTCCCCGTAATGAGGCCAGTGTCTGAATTAATTTGTTGTGGCAGAGAGGAGGAAGTAGAACCCTTAAGAGATTTGACAGTTTTCCAGAATTTTGCCATTACAATTTTGCCAGGTTCCCATTACAATCTGAATAAGCGGTTACATAATAATCTGATTTAGCCTTTCTGATTTGTCTTACACAATGATTCCTCAGTTGTTAAAAGCTTGCCAGTCCAGGCCTGTGATCCCAGCACTGTGTGGTCATTCTGTTTAATTAGTGGCAGTAAATTATTACAACCTTCTTGGTGTAAAACCTGATGCCTCACTGGAGCAAATAAAGAATGCATTTTTTGACAAATCAAAAAAGGTACGACAATCTCCTAGTCTGCCATTTAAAAGCTTCATATACTTAGTAAATGTAGGAAAGGCACAGTTCAAGCAGCACAGATTTAGGGTTTGCTGCATGATGGTTTATATTGCAGCATCTCTGTCCAACCACACGAGTGCACTCTTGCACAGTATTTTTCTACCTTCTTCCAACATGGCATTCCCACGGTGTTCATGTATATTATATTTTGGTGTTGTGAGGATCTCTATGTTAACAGGGCTGTACAGTATGTTTACCAGTATATATATATGAGCAGTGGCAATTTTAGCATGTAAGTCTTGGTGGGGAAAACTCCGCATTTTTTCTTCAATGCATGCCAGCAAAGGCACAACAGGACACAACACTAAACAATATATTAATTGCACTATAACAGTGACAAACGGTGCCCACAAACTGTTAGGGCCTACATAAAGCTGTCCCAACAGCAGATATTTCTTTTCAGCACCATGGAGTGTATCCTTACCACGGCTACACCAGGCTATCAGCGGAGCCTTGTCTGGCAGCGACAACGGTTAATTCAGCCTTTTAAACATTTACTGCCTTTAAAAAAAAACTGCTGATATGGCTGACTTGCTTGAACAAATGTGGTTTATACTGACAGTTAAGATGTACAAATTATGGCATAAAAGACGACGAGCAGATAAGAGGCAATCCGGCAAATTTTTTCATCAAAGTCTGGCATTCTCTGGATTTATGGCGTTTTCAAGACAACTGGGAACTGAAAAAAACAAGGTCGAATCAGGAATCAGGAATCTTCAGGTCGGAGCTCTAAAAAGAGGTCAGAGTTTCTGACTTGGAATTCTGAGTTGGATGACCATTTAAGTTTACAGTTGTCTTGAGTTCACTGAAGTCTGAGATTTTCGAGTTTCCAGTTGTTTTGAACACGGCAGAAGTCATGCTGGATTGACATTATGACCGGTGTTGAATGTTTATTATTTTAAGCTTGGAAAAGAGACCCTGAAGCCCAGACTTGGACCACACACCCACTCCACTGAATTGCAGGCTAGTGATTGCTTTGCAACGCTTGCAGTTAGCCACTGATTCCTTCCAAACCACTCATTGTTGTATTTGCGATTTCCAACTTGTTGTGTAATATTTATGAACACCAATACATTTGTATCTGTATTGTGTTTTATCTTCATATGACAAGGTTTGAAAGTGATTTGCCAGTAGATTGTCAATTTGATTCATGATAATGACTGCTAGCTTGCTAGCTAAGTTTGATCAGTCCAATCAAAGCTACGGTAGATATAATATGATTTTATGTAATTTAATCTGTGGCCAATGACCTTGAGCCTTCTTGGATGGGCAATTCTAATGTAACTATATGGAAGCACCCAAGGGGCTTGAATTTTTGAGCTCTCCCCGTAGATTTTGCAGTGATGTGGTGTCCCCATGAGTGACAGAACACTGAGCCAATCACAGCGCAACTAAAAAACATTACCAACCCCTACGCTCCGTATTTTCCGCGGGCTGTCCCACCACCACAGAAAGCACTGAGCTAGGCTGGAACACCTGCATGTTCGAGCTGCCTTAAGAAAGCAAAAGAGCGACCATGTTTGTGTGCGGCTTTATTAACTCAGTGATTTATAAACATTTTTTTTACCTGGTTTGCAAACTGAAATGTGACACGTATTAAAGCCAAATTAACATGCAAAAATAAATATATGCAGTTGAAGTGGGAAGTTTACATACACCTACAGCCAAATACATTTAAACTCAGTTTTTCCACAATTCCTGACATTTAATCCGAGTAGAAATTCCATCTTAGGTCAGTTAGGATCACTACTTTATTTTAAGAATGTGAAATGTCAGCGTAATACTAGAGAGAATGATTTATTTCAGCTTTTATTTCTTTAATCTCATTCCCAGTGTGTCAGAAGTTTACATACACTACATTAGTATTTGGTAGCATTGCCTTTAAATTCTTTAACTTGAGTCAAACGTTTCGGGTAGCCTTCCACAAGCTTCCCACAGTAAGGGGTGAGTTTTGGCCTCCTGACAGAGCTGGTGTAACGGAGTCAGGTTTGTAGGCCTCCTTGCCCGCACATGCTTTTTCAGTTCTGCCCACAGATTTTCTATAAGATTGAGGTCAGGGCTTTGTGATGGCCACTCCAATACCTTGACTTTGTTGTCCTTAAGCCATTTTGCCACAACTTTGGAAGTATGCTTGGGGTCATTGTCCATTTGGAAGACCCATTTGCGACCAAACTTTAACTTCCCGATTGATGTCTTGAGATGTTGCTTCAATATAGCCACATCATTTTTTTCTCATGATGCCATCTATTTTGTGAAGTGCACTAGAAACTCCTGCAGCAAAGCACCCCCACAACATGATTCTGCCACCCCCATGCTTCATGGTTGGGATGGTGTTCTTCAGCTTGCAAGCTTCCCCCTTTTTCCTCCAAACATAACGATGGTCATTATGGCCAAAAAGTTGTATTTTTGTTTCATCAGACCAGAGGACATTTCTCCAAAAAGTATGATTTTTGTCCCCATGTGCAGTTGCAAACCGTAGTCTGGCTTTTTTATGGCGGTTTTGGAGAAGTGGCTTCTTCTTTGCTGAGCAGCCTTTCAGGTTATGTCGATATAGAACTTGTTTTCCTGTGGATATAGATACTTTTGTACTTGTTTCCTCCAGCATCTTCACAAGTTCCTTTGCTGTTGTTCTGGGATTGATTTGCACTTTTCGCACCAAAGTATGTTCATCTCTAGGAGACAGAATGCGTCTCCTTCCTGAGCGGTGTGATGGCTGCGTGGTCCCATGGTGTTTATACTTGCGTACTATTGTTTGTATTGATTAACCCTTCAGGCGTTTGGAAATTGCTCTCAAGGATGAACCAGACTTCTGGAGGTCTCCAATTTCTTTTCTGAGGTCTTGGTGGTTTTCTTTTGATTTTCCCATGATGTCAAGCAAAGAGTCACTGAGTTTGAAGGTAGGCCTTGAAATACAGCCACAGGTACACCTCCAATTGACTCCAATGATGTCAATTAGCCTATCAGAAGCTTCTAAAGCCATTACATAATTTTCTGGAATTTTCCAAGCTGTTTAAAGGAACAGTCAATTTAGTGTATGTAAACTTCTGAGCCACTGGAATTGTGATTAAGTGAAATAATCTGTCTGTAAATTGTTGTAAAAATTACTTGTGTTATGCACAAAGTAGATGTCCTAACCGATTTTCTAAAGCTATAGTTTGTTAACAAGACATTTATGGAATGGTTGAAAAACTAGTTTTAATGACTCCAACCTAAGTGTATGTAAACTTCTGACTTCAACTGTTAATATACAGCACCAGTCAAACGTTTGTACACACCTACTCAATTAAGGGTTTTTCTTTATGTTGACTATTTTCTACATTGTACAGTAATAGTGAAGACATCAAAACGATGAAATAACACACATGGAATCATGTAGTAGCCCAAAAAGTGTTAAACAAAATATATTTCAGATTCTTCAAAGTAGACACCCTTTGCCTTGATGACAGCTTTGCACACTCTTGGCATTCTCACAACTAGCTTCACCTGTGATGCTTTTCCAACAGTCTTGAAGGAGTTCCCATATATGCTGAGCACTTGTTGGCTGCTTTTCCTTCACTCTGCGGTCCAACTCATCCCAAACCATCTCAATTGGATTGAGGTTGGGTGATTGTGGAGGCCAGGTCATCTGATGCAGCACTCCATCACTCTCCTTCTTGGTCAAATCACCCTTACACAGCCTAGAGGTGTGTTGGGTCTTTGTCCTGTTGAAAAACAAATGACAGTCCCACTAAGCGCAAACCAGATGGGATGGCGTATTGTTGCAGAATGCTGTGGTAGCCATACTGGTTAAGTGTGCCTTGAATTCTAAATAAATCACCCTCCGTGTCACCAGCAAAGCACCCCCAGTAGGGTTGCACATTTTGGGGAATAGTCCGAGGTGGAAACTTTCCGTGGGAATTAACAGGATAATATGCAAATGAATATTAATACCATTTTAAATGTAGATATTTTTTTCTATTGGATATATTTACCATATCATATGGAGACAAACAAACCTTTTACCTTAAGTAAATATAATTGCAAATGATTAAATCCTTCCAATAGAAAAAATATATAAAACATTTGTTAAGAATTTAACTTTAATTAAATGAGTGGACTCTTCACATGGGATGATTTCACTGAACAACAAAATAATGGGAATATTGAATGATCCTCAATGATCCATCGCATCTCCCAAAAAACTTTTAAAAATACATCTGTAAAATGATAGTCTAGAAACTAAAGCTTTGGTTGTCTTCCTCTCAGGCTTCCTTGTCTTCTCCCTGAACCCCCTTAATGTCCACCTCTTGAACATCAGACTCTGAGGCCTCATCTTCACTGTCACTTTTCAACCTTGTTGAGGATGGCTCATTGTCAGGCTCAAAAAGCCTCAATTTTGCCCAGATGCCCACCAATTTTTCAACCCTTGTATTGGTCAGCCTGGTGTGCCCGTGTGTGTGCCCGTGTGTGTGTGCCCGTGTGTGTGTGTTCCCATGTGTGTGTGTTCCTGTGTGTTCCCGTTCCCAAACAAGGACCAGTTGCGCTCTGAGGTGGCTGATGTTGGTGGGATTTGGAGGATGATGGAGGCAACAGGGGAAAGAGCCTCAGATCCACAAAGTCCCTTCCACCAGGTGGCTGATGAGGTATGTTGGCACAACTGCCATATTGCATCTCCATCCCAAAGCCCTTGCTTGGAAGTGTAGACACGGAAGTGTAGAGACACGGAAGTGATGACACCATAGGCCTTGTTGATCTCTGCGCCAGACAGGTGGCTCTTGCCAGCATACTTGGGGTCCAACATGAATGCTGCTGCGTGTATGGGCTTCAGGCAGAAGTCTTCACGCTTTTTGATGTATTTCAGAACTGCAGTTTCCTCTGCTTTGAGCAACAGTGAAGTGGGCAGGGCAGTACAGATTTCTTCTTTTACATCTGCAAGCAGAGTCTGAACATCAGACAGGATGGCATTGTCTCCCTCAGTCCGTGCATTGCCTACTGCTATAGATTTTAGGAGTTTCAGGCTGCTTACCACTCTCTCCCAAAATACATAATCCAGGAGGATCCTCTTGATGGGGCTGTCCATATCGGCAGACTATGATATGGCCATTCCTTGGAGAGACTCCTTCACCTCCAGGAGACTGTCAAACATGATGACAACGCCACCCCAACGGGTGCTACTGGGCAGCTTCAATGTGGTGCTCTTATTCTTCTCACTTTGTTTGGTGAGGTAGATTGCTGCTATAACTTGATGACCCTTCACATACCTAACCCTTTCCATGGCTCTCTTGTAGAGTGTATCCATTGTTTTCAGTGCCATTGTGTCCTTGAGGAGCAGATTCAATGTATGAGCAGCACAGCCAATGGGTGTGATGTGAGGGTAGGACTCCTCCACTTTAGACCAAGCAGCCTTCATTTTCACAACATTGTCTGTCACCTGTGCAATACCTTCTGTGGTCCAAGGTCATTGATGACTGCCTTCAGCTCATCTGCAATGTAGAGACCGGTGTGTCTGTTGTCCCTTGTCTGTGCTCTTGTAGAATACTGGTTGAGGGGTGGAGATGATGTAGTTAACTATTCCTTGCCCACGAACATTTGACCACCCATCAGAGATGATTGCAATACAGTCTGCTTTCTCTATGATTTGCTTGACCCCTTGAACTCTGTTGAACTCTGTATCCAGCAAATGAGTAGATAAAGCATGTCTGGTTGGAGGGGTGTATGCTGGGCGAAGAACATTCAGAAATCTCTTCCAATACACATTGCCTGTGAGCATCACAGCAGAGGTTTGAGTATATTTTATTTTTACAGGGACAGTGCACATTAATCAACGTTTCACTAAAAGTGACGGTTTTAGCCAGCTGGCTAATTTTCAACCACAGTCCCTGGGCAGGTTATTAAAAACAATTACAATATAGACAATCATTGAGCAGTGAGCACACGCAGAGCAACATAGGACAAGCAAGACATAGCATATAGACAGAGTGGTTAGAATGGATACTTCAAAGTACCATTCAGAAATGTTCTCATAGAAAGATGCTTCGGCGGTAATCTGTTCTCGTCCTAGGTTTACGTAATTTCTAGGTGAACCAGTTGTGTACACAGCTCGAGCAAGACATTTGTCGTGTCTTTACAGTGATTAAATTAAATAACATGCTATTTTCAAAATCTGACTTTTGAATTATTTGATTAAATTAATCAGGCAATAACTAACTCATTAGGAATCCGGGGCACCACGGAAGCATTAAATTATATAGAGCGGCTATCTTCCAAATCCACTCTTAAAGATCTGAAGATCTTTTATATCAATAGCGGTCAATCATTAATTCTTCTTTACCTTCTATCAGTCTCATCTGAACGTCGTAAAAATGATTGATTATCTCCACAAACCCTAGCATAAATTATGAATCACCAATATACAAATTTGCTTGATTATTTTTTTACTAACTAACTAAATAATCACAGAAATACATAAAAACAAATTGTAGGTATTGGTTACTAACCATGATGGAAAAGTCCCTAGTGGGCTAAGCCAATATGACGGCTTGGTAGACAAAGGGAAGGGGGTGTGAACTGAGAAAGAGCGGGAAAGGCAACATGGATTCACTACACACAGTCTATAATTATATTAATTGAAATACTAATCCTTTGCACATGAACGGCCACTCATTCGAGAATAAATGTAATGTGTATATATAATTACGCCCGTATGTTGTTATTGTCTTCTCTGTTGGAATACTTGATCGTGCTGTAGGGTTCATCAGAGTCTCTGGTTAACTTTCATTGAAGTCACAGTCTTTCCTGGTTAGAATGGATACTTCAAAGTACCATTCAGAAATGTTCTCATAGAATAGGTGCTTCGGCGGTAGTCTATTCTCGTCCTAGGTTTACGTCATTTTTAATGTCAGATTAGTAATTATACGTCTAAGATTTGCTCTTATTCTGTAGGGACCGATAGTCTCAAGTTTAACCATTTCCAGCCGTGTAGCCAATGCTCCACGTGGTATAGTCTTGTCCTTTGGTAGAGTTGTAGTTTAAACCACTTCACACACCACCGTCCCCCGGCATGTTTTGGTCTTAGAAATTCAACCATTTGCAACCTTAGCTTACACCTGGGTTTGTGTGGTTTGGTGTGAATTTCACCAAGAGTGGGTTTTATACGTTTCAGTAGAAAAGGGCGGTTCCATGATGCCGGCGTAATGTCTCTGCTCACGTGGGCGGGGCCACTGGCTAGTTAATATTGTTAATATTGATATAAAAAACCCATACTCTCATTTAGAAGCATATTTTCACAAATAGTTCCATGTTTAATCACATACGTTTCGCAATATTTAGATGTAAACCTTACAGCTGGGAAATTCACACTTTAAGAGATACCATTATGTGTGTTTCTTGTCCTTCATGAGATCACCAAATGAAACACACTCAACATAAATGTCCCTTAAGTGTCTACGGATCATTCCCACATTCTCAAAAATAGAAAAAATGTTTAATTCTCACATTTTTCTCACATTTTGGGGATCTCTCGCTTTCTGTCTCTCTCTCTCTCTCTGTCTGTGTGAATACCGGTGTTTATGACCTGAGGTACTAAACCTGGTTTCGCCGAGAGAGAGTTTGGGGGAGCCACGATCTACACCCAAAAAGGGTCATATCATGACACATGCATCAGCATTTCTCTGACTACGTTCCTCCATTGAGTAAAAAAACCTTCTGATTCCAGGAGGACCATGAGCTGTTGCTATCGATAAGGTGTCTGATTCATCATTTTCACCTCGAATAGAAGTAGAGGGACTTTTGTAAGAGGTTGCTTGTTGTCAGCGCTGAGGGAACTTTATGCACTTGGCCAGATGATTCTGCATCTTTGTTGCATTCTTCACATATGATTTGGCACAGTATTTGCAAATGTACACAGCTTTTCCTTCTACATTAATGGCATTTTCCTGTAAAGATTAGAGAAAGAAATGGTCAAATAAACCAAATATGCAATTCCATGTACAGATAACTAGTTAAGTAGTTAGATTAAACAACTCCTTTGTAAGATAAATGTTTATTCACTGAAAGAATAAATGTTTTGTTTTCGAAATTATAGTTTCCGGATTTGACAATATTAAGAAGGAGGCTCGTAAGCATTAATTCAAACAGAACTTTACTGCGTTTGCCAGCAGCTCTTTGCAATGCTTGAAGCACAGCCCTGTTTATGACTTCTAGCATATCAACTCCAGAGATTAGGCTGGCAATACTAAAGTGCCTATAAGAACATCCAATAGTCAAAGGTAAATGAAATACAAATGGTATAGAGAGAAATAGCCGACGGGTCATAATTATATAATAACTACAACCTAAAACTTCTTAACTGGGAATATTGAAGTCTCATGTTAAAAGGAACGACCAGCTTTCATATGTTCTCATGTTCTGAGCGAGGAACTTAAACGTTAGCTTATTTACATGGCACATATTGCACTTTTACTTTCTTCTCCACAGGAGGTTGGTGACACCTTCATTTGGGAGAACGGGCTTGTGGTAATGACTGGAGCAGAGTCAGTGGAATGGTATTAAATACATCAAACACATGGTTTCCAGGTGTTTGATGCCATTCCATTTGCTCCGTTCCGGCCAGTCTTATCAGCCGTCCTCCCCTCAGCAGCCTCCTGTGCTGTCTGTGTGCAGGTACTGTAGTAACCCTGATTTGTCCTAATCCTTATCCTGACTGCTCGAAAGTAGTGTGCACACATCCATCTAGCACTGACTGAAACAGCGGGAGCAGTCAACAGTGTGCTGGTGTCTATTGTTTTTTTTCATCAGTAATCCTCACTGCTTATTGTCTCTCTACCAAATGCACCCAGACAGTGCCCTGTCTAACCCGGGGCTGCATGGCCAGTTTGTGGAGCTGAACGAGGCCTACAGGGTGCTGAGTAAGGAGGTGTCCCGGAGAGAGTACGACCTGCGGCTACAGCACCCTTTTACCGGGGGACAGGCCTTCAGACCCACCTCCACACAACCCTAGGTATGTAACCACACACACACACAGCCCTCCAGAGTTCATACACACTTTTAAAAATAGTTTTATTTACCTTTTATTTATTTCTCTGTCCCTCTCTCTCTGTTTCTCTCTCTCTTCTCTCTCTGTCTCCCCCTCTCTCTCTCTGTCTCCCCCTCTCTGTCCCCCTCTGTCTCCCTCTCTGTCTCCCTCTCTGTCTCCCCCTCTGTCTCCCTCTGTCTCCCTCTGTCTCCCTCTCTCTCCCTCTCTCTGGCTCTCTCCCTCCCTCTCTCTGTCTCTCTGTCTCCCCCTCTCTCTGTCTCCCTCTCTGTATCTCTCCCTCTCTCTGTCTCCCTCTCTTTGGCTCTCCCTCCCTCCCTCTCTCTGTCTCTGTCTCTGTCTCTCATGAGAGTATGCGCTACTAGGATCAGTTCAAACCCTGTCAACCTGAGGAGTGGGGGAGGAAGATGAACTTTAGAATAATTAGCTACTGTATGCTCATGTGACTGAGCTTCTCTTCAGGTAACATCATGGGGAAAGATCAGAGTGAAATTGATGATTGGACATTGATTCTGTATGTATGTACACTCTCATAGTTAAATAAGAAATGCAGTAATTCTGTCACATTCTAGGAACGTAATCTGTCACTCCTAAACCTAAAGAATTTCTGAATTATGACAAACATCTGTGCCAAAATGTCACAATTGCCTATTACTGCTATTACTATTTTGTTACTCATTCATAGTCTAGACTAAATAGCCTGTAAACTCAGATAACTGTCTGTCTGTAGGCACAGGTGCCCTTGGCTCAGACCCAGGTTATGCTGTCATAGATCTGGTAATCTGTGTTTTTGCACGTTGACTTGGCAGCACTTTTGTTGATTGTAGAGATTCAACTTTTCCTGGTATATGACTTCCATTTGTACTAGCACAGAATAATAAAACATGAATAATAATCAAAATGCCAATTCAACTGCCAACGATATTCCTCTGTGTGCTGTGCGTATGTCTGTGATGTCTGACAGGTGTCTCTCTCTCTCTTCCGGTCACACAGACAGTTGGAGTCTGTCCATAACAACTTCACGGACGAGAAGAACAGGTCATCAAGCAGATCTACAATGAGGGCAAGGTGTGTGAAAGAAGTTATAAACATACTGCATGTGTTATAACTTATTACACTGTTCTAGTTAGGGTAGTAGTAATAATCAACATTGCATGGAATATGTATTAATATGATTTGTTGGTGTGAAATACCTGAGGCTGGAACTGATTTTATATATTTCTTCATTTTGATTCACAGAGTGAACGGGTTTAAGAAGCAGACAGAGATTCTCAGAAAGAATTCTCAGGAGAAATACAAAATCACTTGCAACAAGTAGGAGTTTAGTAGAATACGAGCACATGGTAAAACAAGGGGGATTGATTTGGCCGAACACCTCGGAAGAGGAATGGAGTCATTCAGGAAGGGGAGTGAACGGTTGATTGAGTTAGGAGTAGTTAATTTTTCAGTGGTTTGTGGCAGACGTTGATGATGTGCACAGCTCTCGTTTGCTTGGATCTTGGATACTAAGCCAAGGAGTTAAAAAACAAGTGTGTAATACCTGGGTGAAACGGAAACATTAATGGGGTACATGTCTTTGTCACAGTAAAGTCTTGCCCCACAGCCATTCTAGGTTTTTCCAGGAGGAGAATACGTTGTGGAGGTTTGGTCTGGTATCACAAGACTAACAGCAGTAGGTCATTAGCAGCACATCTCTTCCGCTATTGGATGGAACCAAGACTCCTGTTAGCCAGTTGTTAATTGGTTTGCATACCCGTGACATGCTGTTTCCCCCACGACCGTTCAGAGGCAGTCTCAACAAGATTCATGGGACTGTGTGAATTTGCCCACTGGAGATGGGGCATTCCAGATATTGTAAACTTCAATGTTCCGTAATGTAAGTCTATGGTTCCGTAATGTAAGTCTATGGTTCCGTAATGTAAGTCTATGGTTCCGTAATGTAAGTCTATGGTTCCGTAATGTAAGTCTATGGTTCCGTAATGTAAGTCTATGGTTCCGTAATGTAAGTCTATGGTTCCGTAATGTAAGTCTATGGTTCCGTAATGTAAGTCTATGGTTCCGTAATGTAAGTCTATGGTTCCGTAATGTAAGCCTATGGTTCCGTAATGTAAGTCTATGGTTCCGTAATGTAAGCCTATGGTTCCGTAATGTAAGTCTATGGTTCCGTAATGTAAGTCTATGGTTCCGTAATGTAAGTCTATGGTTCCGTAATGTAAGTCTATGGTTCCGTAATGTAAGTCTATGGTTCCGTAATGTAAAGACTTTAATCAAAGGTAGAATCCCTTAATGACAGAAAGGGGGTGCTCTGCACAGCTGCCCTTGAACCACTGGGATTCAGTCATTGCTCTGTGTGTCAATGATATCATGGATCTCTTGACTCTGCTACTGGGCCCATGGTGGACCCAAATAGTCATAAAAATATACTGTTCGGGACAGGAGTTTTTCCTGACAATGTTACCTACATGCATAATTAGGGCCTTCTGCTTTTTCCTGGTTATGTGATGAGGAACAACTGTCCTTAGATATTCTATATACTTTCCCATTGAAAGGACATGGAATCAAGAGACATTTTGAAAATGAAGTCATATTGGGACTTTTTTAAATGGTATTTAATGGTGCACTTCTCTGATGTTGAAGAATTCATTTTAGGAATGGTAGTTATACTATGGAAAGTACTGAAGTGCCACGCAGGCAGATTTATTGAGATTAGAAATGTATTTCATTTATTGCTGTGGTGACGGCCAACCGACACTTACCATAAGTCACAGATTGTGTTTCAGTGATGTTTAATGACAGCCTTAACTCGTCACGGTGTCGTGGAGTCATGCAATGATGAATAAATTAGTAAACACTGTTCCTCTGATCTCAACCAACAACCTCCAATGTTTCATTTTGAGTTTGTTTCTCACCTGATTCCACGCTCGCATGTCCTGTCAGGTTTGGGAGTGAGCGAGTGGTGCAGTGTGTGTTAATGACTCTATGGCCTTGTGTTGTTTCTCAAGCCCTTAGCTGAAACCACAGGAGATAACAGGTCCCTGCATACCGACATCCCCTATGTAGTGCACAAGTGCCCCCTCATAACCAAAACACACCAAACTGACAGAGACTCTTCTGTCGACTTAAAGACAAACTGATGGGAGACAGGGTTCACTGTACGGTCTGGGCTGCTGATCAAGGTTTTGTAAGCCTCTGACTGTGACCTAGTGCTGCTGATCAAGGTTTTGTTAGCCTCTGACTGTGACCTAGTGCTGCTGATCAAGGTTTTGTTAGCCTCTGACTGTGACCTAGTGCTGCTGATCAAGGTTTTGTTAGCCTCTGACTGTGACCTAGTGCTGCTGATCAAGGTTTTGTTAGCCTCTGACTGTGACCTAGTGCTGCTGATCAAGGTTTTGTTAGCCTCTGACTGTGACCTAGTGCTGCTGATCAAGGTTTTGTTAGCCTCTGACTGTGACCTAGTGCTGCTGATCAAGGTTTTGTTAGCCTCTGACTGTGACCTAGTGCTGCTGATCAAGGTTTTGTTAGCCTCTGACTGTGACCTAGTGCTGCTGATCAAGGTTTTGTAAGCCTCTGACTGTGACCTAGTGCTGCTGATCAAGGTTTTGTAAGCCTCTGACTGTGACCTAGTGCTGCTGATCAAGGTTTTGTTAGCCTCTGACTGTGACCTAGTGCTGCTGATCAAGGTTTTGTAAGCCTCTGACTGTGACCTAGTGCTGCTGATCAAGGTTTTGTTAGCCTCTGACTGTGACCTAGTGCTGCTGATCAAGGTTTTGTTAGCCTCTGACTGTGACCTAGTGCTGCTGATCAAGGTTTTGTAAGCCTCTGACTGTGACCTAGTGCTGCTGATCAAGGTTTTGTTAGCCTCTGACTGTGACCTAGTGCTGCTGATCAAGGTTTTGTTAGCCTCTGACTGTGACCTAGTGCTGCTGATCAAGGTTTTGTTAGCCTCTGACTGTGACCTAGTGCTGCTGATCAAGGTTTTGTTAGCCTCTGACTGTGACCTAGTGCTGCTGATCAAGGTTTTGTTAGCCTCTGACTGTGACCTAGTGCTGCTGATCAAGGTTTTGTAAGCCTCTGACTGTGACCTAGTGCTGCTGATCAAGGTTTTGTAAGCCTCTGACTGTGACCTAGTGCTGCTGATCAAGGTTTTGTAAGCCTCTGACTGTGACCTAGTGCTGCTGATCAAGGTTTTGTTAGCCTCTGACTGTGACCTAGTGCTGCTGATCAAGGTTTTGTTAGCCTCTGACTGTGACCTAGTGCTGCTGATCAAGGTTTTGTTAGCCTCTGACTGTGACCTAGTGCTGCTGATCAAGGTTTTGTTAGCCTCTGACTGTGACCTAGTGCTGCTGATCAAGGTTTTGTAAGCCTCTGACTGTGACCTAGTGCTGCTGATCAAGGTTTTGTTAGCCTCTGACTGTGACCTAGTGCTGCTGATCAAGGTTTTGTTAGCCTCTGACTGTGACCTAGTGCTGCTGATCAAGGTTTTGTTAGCCTCTGACTGTGACCTAAATTAGTTGTGCAAATGTATTATTCCAACCAAATAAATGATTAATATCAATTCACTGGGGGTGATCAGTTAGTGGTCTGTGTGTTTTATGTGTCTGTCTGTGAGAGCTTGGATGTGGATTTGGGTGAATGATATAAAGAGATCTTAGTGCAATAAAATTGCCCCCTTTAATGTATCGTTATTATAAAATGTATTATGTGGCTGAGAAAGTGTAGTGGTAAATTATTGATTGACCTGCTGAATGACGAATTGAAGGGCGACGTTCACCTGTGTCCAGTGCGCGGATGCGTCCATGTCATTTTGAAAAAGTTGGCAGTGCAAAGGTTACGCTGAATTCGGAGTGCGTCCAGTGGAGTGCGCCTTTTAATTGTGATCTGAAGGGCAAAGGACATGAGCAACCAATCATAACAGACCAAGAGACGCTGTCAAGGACCCTTCTCTTTGTGGACTGCTCTGGCACCATTAACTTCTATATGTTATTATCAAAGAGGACAAAAGGATATGTCGCCGCGGCACATGCGTCTTCAACGAAACGTCATCTAGGCTATTTCTCAGAGACACCGCTGTGGATAGGCTGCGCAGTGTCATGAGATGTGCGTTCGGCACCGTAGCCTCTGTGATTCAAGACATTAGTGTTGGATCGTAAATAAGTGCTTTTTGTCCTTTTTAAACGTTTTTAGAGACAAGGATACAATATCGCAAAATATCTTATCGGGACTATAAATGGACCTGTAGTCACGCTACTACTGACGCTCAACCACGGACCGTTTCATGGGTTTCTGGCCAACAATGGGCGAATGTAACCGGTTTACATACCCGAACCTCTGGCTTTGGAATATTGGGGGCCATCATTCAAAGTTCACACAACTCTCAGTAAAATAGATGCAACCAAACTGTATTGAATTGAACGTGAACGACTGAGATTTATTAAACTAGGCTATTTGTCAATATGCAGGCTATTTGTCAATATGCAAAATGCATGTGTGCGCTTGATTGCCAAGAATGATTTGGCCGATTGATGGCATTCGATTATAAATTGTTATATTGTAGCCAAATACATTGTGCAATTGTTGATGAATTAAGTTACAATCTCAAGCCACTCATTTGAGTGTTAGCCTACTCATTTGCCATAAAAGGATTCATAATTACTTGTATGTATACATTAATATATTTCACGTTCTTAACCAACGGAAAGGGAATGCCACCCCAGCTGTCAATCCATAACATGGAACCTAAGGACTGCAGATTGAATATTGATTGAGTGGAGTGAAAAGACAAAAGAAAATCATCAATTAATTTACGGAAAATTAGGCTTTTGGGAGTTCTGCACAATGGGGATTATGCTTCAAGTTATTCTAGGAATGTTTCAGTTCCTCTTGCTCTCCAGAATACCCACGTCCCATGCTAAGGTTAGTTATCTGACATACTACACTCTGGTAGACAGTTGTTTGCATGGAAATATCAGGAGTTTAGATTTTTTTATTCCTTTGCCTGAATTATGCAACAAAACATGTGGTTTATTTGAAGGGAAAATAAAGATGGGAATACAGTGACTTTAGGAGCAGTATAGCGTCTTTGTTTCGAACTGATCCTTGTGTGTTTGGAGCTTACCCCCACGGTCATTGACGCTCTGAGCTTATGAAGGTTTACAGAATTCTGTGGTGCACCTCTCACTTTCCTAGAGCATGTACCATGTTGACTAATGGTAGACTCATGTACCATGTATGGATAGGCACAATGTGGCACAACTCTGTCAGAATGACTGACATGTTCTTTGTAACACAAGGTAGATGTACTGTACATGAGTGACATATGGGGATGGATAATAATTAGCCAACATAATAGACTCTCAGACACACAACTCTTCACATGGCAGATTGGTTTTATATCAAGAACATGTAGTGGCCCGAAGCTGCCCTGATTGAGCTGCGTGGCCGTGGGATATATCAGGTTGGAGGTCCTGGGAATCATGTTGTATTGGGGCCCACATCTCTCTCTCTCTCTCTCTCTCTCTCTCTCTCTCTCTCTGACACACACACACACAGTGGTCACAACGGCTTTTTCTACTCGTCCCCCTGGGGGAAAGCAGAGTTAATTTTGGCAGTTAGAAGGTCTAAGACTGATGCTGCAGCTGGCACTGTGTGGGCTGCTGCAAGAGCTTGGCTGGCACTGTTTACATTACTTGTGTGTGTGTCAGAGAGGGAGACACAGAGAGAGTGAGACTGTGCCAGTGTCAGCCAGAAAGAAATGCAACCAGCCTGGAGGGGAATAGTCTTCTCTGGGGGCAGTACAACGAACACACACTTGGGGTGACAGTATCAACTCCTCCACAGGGGCCAGTCTGTGGAGCTATAGCCCGCCCGACTTCTCCTAGGGGCCAGTCTGTGGAGCTATTGCCCACCCTACTCC
Organism: Oncorhynchus clarkii lewisi; assembly: GCF_045791955.1. Classification (NCBI taxonomy): domain Eukaryota; kingdom Metazoa; phylum Chordata; class Actinopteri; order Salmoniformes; family Salmonidae; genus Oncorhynchus; species Oncorhynchus clarkii. Next base: position 16,266,015 of record NC_092177.1, read on the forward strand.
TCCTAGGGGCCAGTCTGTGGAGCTATTGCCCACCCTACTCCTCCTAGGGGCCAGTCTGTGGAGCTATTGCCCACCCTACTCCTCCTAGGGGCCAGTCTGTGGAGCTATAGCCCACCCTACTCCTCCTAGGGGCCAGTCTGTGGAGCTATTGCCCACCCTACTCCTCCTAGGGCCAGTCTGTGGAGCTATTGCCCACCCTACTCCTCCTAGGGGCCAGTCTGTGGAGCTATTGCCCACCCTACTCCTCCTAGGACCCAGTCTGTGGAGCTATTGCCCACCCTACTCCTCCTAGGGGCCAGTCTGTGGAGCTATTGCCCACCCTACTCCTCCTAGGGGCCAGTCTGTGGAGCTATAGCCCACCCTACTCCTCCTAGCGGCCAGTCTGTGGAGCTATAGCCCACCCTACTCCTCCTAGGGGCCAGTCTGTGGAGCTATAGCCCACCCTACTCCTCCTAGGGGCCTGTCTGTGGAGCTATAGCCCACCCTACTCCTCCTAGGGGCCTGTCTGTGGAGCTATTGCCCACCCTACTCCTCCTAGGGGCCAGTCTTTGGAGCTATTACCCACCCTACTCCTCCTAGGGGCCAGTCTGTGGAGCTATTGCCCACCCTACTCCTCCTAGGGGCCAGTCTGTGGAGCTATAGCCCACCCTACTCCTCCTAGGGGCCAGTCTGTGGAGCTATTGCCCACCCTACTCCTCCTAGGGGCCAGTCTGTGGAGCTACTGCCCACCCTACTCCTCCTAGGGGCCAGTCTGTGGAGCTATTGCCCACCCTAATCCTCCTAGGGGCCAGTCTGTGGAGCTATTGCCCACCCTACTCCTCCTAGTGGCCGGTCTGTGGAGCTATTGCCCAACCTACTCCTCCTAGGGGCCAGTCTGTGGAGCTATTGCCCACCCTACTCCTCCTAGGGGCCAGTCTGTGGAGCTATTGTCCACCCTACTTCTCCTAGGGGCTGGCCTGTGGAGCTATAGCCCGCCCTACTCCTGGGGATGTTTTGCGCTGATTGATTTGTGATTTGAATGAAACACCCATGTGATCTGACATGTTTCTTGTTGCTCAGACACTACAGTATGTGTTCACAAAATGGCCACACACACATCGGTGAACTCCAAATGAAATGGGGCCAAACCAGAAACTGTAAAGAGAGCACAGGGGCAGGGTTGGGCGGTTAGGCGAAGTCTACATTCTCTCAGCAGTGGCCCTGGTCCACTCAGATCTAATAATGACGGTGGGTGTGATGTGTTTGCGTGTGTGCGTCTGTGTGTGCTTGTGTTTTGTGTGTGTAAACTACATAGTATGTTTTTTTTGGTGTGTTACTCACCTGGCTAAGGTTTTTGGTATCAGTGTAGAGCGTACGAGGGGCTGTGGGGTACGAGGGGCTGTGGGGTACGAGGGGCTGTGGGGTACGAGGGGCTGTGGGGTACTAGGGGTCGTCTCTGTATATAAGGTTAAAAACATGCAGGGATTTACCACCTGACACACCTCTTCTTCTGCCTCTGCTCATCCAGCTAGCCCACTGGAGACCTGCGGACACCACCCCCAAATCTAGAGAAGGTACCCCCCCCCCCCCCCCCCCCCCCCGTGATAATCACACCAGCATATATGAACAAGCTGATGATGAGTAACTGTGTGTGTATGAATAACACAGTGGAGATTCATAAAGTGAGAATGAATACATAATGACTAGATTTGTGATGTGTTAGTGACCTTGTCAAACCTATTCATCTGAAATTTCTGTCTCTCCCTCCCTCCAGTGCGTCGGTGGTTGGAGGTGTACTCTCGGAGTGGTTGTGAGCCCAGGGATACCCTGGTGGAGGTGTGGCGGGAGTTCCCGGGAGAGACGCATCACCTCTTCGTGCCTTCCTGTGTGTCGGTCCGCCGCTGTGGTGGGTGCTGCTCCGACGAGGCACTGGAGTGTGTGCCCTCACTCACACACTCTATCACCATGGAGGTACACACTCACACACTCTATCGCATTGGAGGTACACACTCTCACACACAGAATGATTTGTAACCGTAGTTTGTGTCTTTGTACTCTGCAGCTAATGAAGACCTCCTTCATGAAGCATGAGCTCATTGAGCTGGACTTCGTTGAGCACAGCCAGTGTGAGTGCAGGTGAGCACACACACACACACACACACACACACGCGGTCTATGCATGACTGCATTCTCTGTCTGTGTCCTCAAATAACCCGCTCTCTTTCCCTGTAGACTAAAAGAGAATCTTCAATCGGCCCCTACCAGGTACAGTACTGTATGTATGTGGCTGTCTGTGTACATTTGTGTTTTGTCTGTGTGTGTGTCTCTTAGTGTGTGTTTGGGTATCTGTTTCTGTGTACTTCTAGCTTAGTGAGTTAGCGTCTTTGTGATGCTCGAGCGCTAGCCTAATATCCCATGGGACAGTTCACCTGCCACTGTCTCCATAGAGATACCTTACCCTTTGTGCTGAGTGAGTGCTCTGAGAGCAATTACCAAAGCAGATCGAAGTTTCTATTTCTACACAACATTATTATTACACCATGTTATTTTATAGTATTTCTGAGAAGACGCTAAGGCAAGGCTACTTTTGCTCTGTCACATGTTTGGAAGACCCAGCCCACCCCTGACCTAGTGGCAGAGTGACTAGCTGGCGTTAGACCAACAGAGCTGGACAGAGGTCAAGGCCCACAGAGAGGGAAAGTTAGGGAAAGAGTGAAAACAGAGGGATAGAGAGAGAGTAAAAATAGTTTTTTAAATGTATTTATTATTTAACCTTTATTTAACCAGGTAAGTCAGTTAAGAACACATTCTTATTTTACAATGACAGCCTAGGAACAGTGGGTTAACTGCCTTGTTCAGGGGCAGAACGACAGAATTTTACCATGTCAGCTCGGGGATTCGATCTAGCAACCTTTCAGTTACTGGCCCAAGAAAGGGAGACTGACCCAGACATTTTATTTTCTAATAAGGCTGTTGGACTTTAAGGGTATCCACAAAAAATGGAAATAATAATGTATCTATTTAGATTTTGATCTGCTATTGTGATGTATTGTTGTTTGACACAGATGTATGTCTCTGACTAATAGGCCTGCGAAGCCTCTGAGGAAAGGCAGGAAAAGGGAGAGAGGAAAATCCAAACGAAAGAAAAGTGGAACTATGTAAGTTCAACTAAACATGCTAAATTAACTCCTGAGTTGTTGCTTCTTTATTTATATAAAGCTTTATGAACAAGTCTAAGCAACTATCTGTTTCTCTGTGGGTACGCACAAGTAATTCCAAGAATATCACTCCACACACAGCAGAAAGTGAATTCAGCCTTTCTTCTTCAATTCTCCACCCATCATGCTGCTGTCAGCTATGTCCTCTTATAGGGGTCAGAGTTCACTCAGTGTCTCTCAGGCCCATCCATCACTCAGATCAGATCCCATTGAGTTACTGGCAGGTGTGTAATCTGCCTAATTTGGTGACTCATTTTCTCTGTGGCAACCCAGCCACAACCTCCCTCCCTCTCGGGGCCAGCCCAGCCACCACCTCCTCCCTCCCTCCCTCTCTCTCTGTGGCAACCCAGCCTCCACCTCCTCCTCCCTCTCTCTCTGTGCCAGCCCAGCCACCACTTCCTCCCTCTCTCTCTGTGCCAGCCCAGCCTCCACCTCCTCCCTCCCTCCCTCTCTCTCTGTGCCAGCCCAGCCACCTCCTCCTCCCTCCCTCTCTGTGGCAACCCAGCCACCACCTCCTCCCTCCCTCTCTGTGGCAACCCAGCCACCTCCTCCTCCCTCCCTCTCTGTGGCAACTCAGCCACCACCTCCTCCCTCCCTCTCTGACAAACCAGCCACCACCACCTCCTCTCTCTCTCTGTAGCAACCAAGCCACCACCTCCTCCCTCTCTCTCTGTGGCAGCCCAGCCCAGCCACCACCTCCTCCCTCCTCTCGGTGCCAGCCCAGCCACCACCTCCTCCCCCTCTCTGTAGCAACCCAGCCACCACCACCTCCCGCTCTCTCTGTGGCAACCCAGCCACCAGATCCTCCCGCTCTCTCTGTGGCAGCCCAGCCACCACATCCTCCCTGGCAACCCAGCCACCACCTCCTCTCTGTGGCAACCCAGCCACCACATTCTCCCCCAGCCACCACATTCTCTCTGTGGCAACCCAGCCACCACATCCCCCCTCTCTCTATGTTGCAGCACAGCCACCACATCCCCCCTCTCTCTCTGTTGCAGCACAGCCACCACCTCCTCCCTCTCTCTCTGTTGCAGAACAGCCACCACCTCCTCCCTCTCTCTCTGTGGCAACCCAGCCACCACCTCCTCTCTCTCTCTGTGTGGCAGCACAGCCACCACCTCCACCCTCTCTCTCTGTGGCAGCACAGCCATGTGGCAGTACAGCCACCACCTCCTCCCTCTCTCTCTGTGGCAGCACAGCCACCACCTCCTCCCGCTCTCTCTGTGGCAGCAAAGCCACCACCTCCTCCCTCTCTCTCTGTGGCAGCACAGCCACCGTCTCCTCCCTCTCTCTCTGTGGCAGCACAGCCACAACCTCCTCCCTCTCTCTCTGTGGCAACCCAGCCAGCACCTCCACCCTCTCTCTCTGTGGCAGCACAACCATGTGGCAGCACAGCCACCACCTCCTCCCTCTCTCTCTGTGGCAGCCCAGCCACCACCTCCTCCCTCTTTCTCTGTGGCAGCACAGCCACCACCTCCTCCCGCTCTCTCTGTGGCAACCCAGCCACCACCTCCTCCCTCTCTCTCTGTGGCAGCACAGCCACCACCTCCTCCCTCTCTCTCTGTGGCAGCCCAGCCACCACCTCCTCCCTCTCTCTCTGTGGCAGCACAGCCACCACCTCCTCCCGCTCTCTCTGTGGCAACCCAGCCACCACATCCTCCCTCTCTCTCTGTGGCAGCCCAGCCACCACCTCCTCCTGCTCTCTCTGTGCCAGCCCAGCCACCACTTCCTCCCTCTCTCTCTGTGCCAGCCCAGCCTCCACCTCCTCCCTCCCTCCCTCTCTCTCTGTGCCAGCCCAGCCACCTCCTCCTCCCTCCCTCTCTGTGGCAACCCAGCCACCACCTCCTCCCTCCCTCTCTGTGGCAACTCAGCCACCACCTCCTCCCTCCCTCTCTGACAAACCAGCCACCACCACCTCCTCTCTCTCTCTGTAGCAACCAAGCCACCACCTCCTCCCTCTCTCTCTGTGGCAGCCCAGCCCAGCCACCACCTCCTCCCTCCTCTCGGTGCCAGCCCAGCCACCACCTCCTCCCCCTCTCTGTAGCAACCCAGCCACCACCACCTCCCGCTCTCTCTGTGGCAACCCAGCCACCAGATCCTCCCGCTCTCTCTGTGGCAACCCAGCCACCACATTCTCCCGCTCTCTCCGTGGCAACCCAGCCACCACCTCCGCTCTCTCTGTGGCAGCCCAGCCACCACATCCTCCCTCTCTCTCTGTGGCAACCCAGCCACCACATTCTCCCGCTCTCTCTGTGGCAACCCAGCCACCACATCCCCCCTCTCTATGTTGCAGCACAGCCACCACATCCCCCCTCTCTCTATGTTGCAGCACAGCCACCACATCCCCCCTCTCTCTCTGTTGCAGCACAGCCACCACCTCCTCCCTCTCTCTCTGTTGCAGAACAGCCACCACCTCCTCCCTCTCTCTCTGTGGCAACCCAGCCACCACCTCCTCTCTCTCTCTGTGTGGCAGCACAGCCACCACCTCCACCCTCTCTCTCTGTGGCAGCACAGCCATGTGGCAGTACAGCCACCACCTCCTCCCTCTCTCTCTGTGGCAGCACAGCCACCACCTCCTCCCGCTCTCTCTGTGGCAGCACAGCCACCACCTCCTCCCTCTCTCTCTGTGGCAGCACAGCCACCACCTCCACCCTCTCTCTCTGTGGCAGCACAACCATGTGGCAGCACAGCCACCACCTCCTCCCTCTCTCTCTGTGGCAGCCCAGCCACCACCTCCTCCCTCTTTCTCTGTGGCAGCACAGCCACCACCTCCTCCCGCTCTCTCTGTGGCAACCCAGCCACCACCTCCTCCCTCTCTCTCTGTGGCAGCACAGCCACCACCTCCTCCCTCTCTCTCTGTGGCAGCCCAGCCACCACCTCCTCCCTCTCTCTCTGTGGCAGCACAGCCACCACCTCCTCCCGCTCTCTCTGTGGCAACCCAGCCACCACATCCTCCCTCTCTCTCTGTGGCAGCCCAGCCACCACCTCCTCCTGCTCTCTCTGTGGCAACCCAGCCATGACCACTCAGCCAGGCCCACACAAAGATGGCCTCTCTGTAGCTGCTTCATTAATTAAATCACTTCATTGAAGAAGTCCATTAGCTTCCCAGACAGGCCAGGGTGAGTTAACTCAGTCATGGATGGACTCACTTAGACAGACTGAGGTTAACTCCCTAATGGGAATCCCAGCCAATGGCACATTAAAGGGTCTCTCAGACAAGAGGATGTCTACTGCAATGGGCACAGGGACAGCTTTATTCCTCTTGAATCCTATGTGGAGCATCAGGTTTGAAAGCCACTGGTGTCTGTTTTAAAGTTGCAGTATTTGTTCTATTCTTCTTACCGCCACAGACCCTCCTCTCCCCCCACTACGCCCTCTCCTCCCCCGACCACCCCGTCTCCCTTGCCAGGCCCTCGATGTACCCCCTGTCCTGGGAGGAAGTGGACACTCGATTTGCATTCGTGTCGGTGTCGCTGCAACGTGACCACAGAGAGCTGCAGTCAGAAAGGGAGGAGGCTCAACCAGCACCTCTGCAGGTCAGTGTCCAGTGACAGCAAACCATAGAAGGAGAGCTTGAACCATTAACAGAGATGTAGTATCAACTGTGACCATGCATCAACCACATTCAAACCTGGCTAAACAACATCGCAACATTACGTATTTAATCAATCTGATCTAAACTCTCTCTCTTGTTTCATTTTTTGTTTTAGATGTGAGGCCAGGAGGCGGTGATGCTCTTTCTCTCCGATGGTTCCAGACTCACTCTCATCCATGCTCATCCACTCTCATCCATGCTAAGCAGAAGTCTGGGTAACAAAGAGGAGTGGAGGATGTACCCCTAACTCTCCTCTTCCTTGCCCTCCAGAACCACCAAGTCAGTGCAGTATTACAACATAAATATATGTACCTGTGTGTAGAGCTGTATATGTGTAGTCAGTCTCATCACACAGCTTCTTCAGGCGCTTAGCTGCTATCGTCCAGTCAAATCAAAATCAAATCAAATCAAATTTATTTATATAGCCCTTCGTACATCAGCTGATATCTCAAAGTGCTGTACAGAAACCCAGCCTAAAACCCCAAACAGCAAGCAATGCAGGTGTAGAAGCACGGTGGCTAGGAAAAACTCCCTAGAAAGGCCAAAACCTAGGAAGAAACCTAGAGAGGAACCAGGCTATGTGGGGTGGCCAGTCCTCTTCTGGCTGTGCCGGGTGGAGATTATAACAAAACATGGTCAAGATGTTCAAATGTTCATAAATGACCAGCATGGTCGAATAATAATAAGGCAGAACAGTTGAAACTGGAGCAGCAGCACAGTCAGGTGGACTGGGGACAGCAAGGAGTCATCATGTCAGGTATTCCTGGGGCATGGTCCTAGGGCGAGTCCTCCGAGACAGAGAAAGAAAGAGAGAATTAGAGAGAGCATATGTGGGATGGCCAGTCTTCTTCTGGCTGTGCCGGGTGGAGATTATAACAGAACATGGCCAAGATGTTCAAATGTTCATAAATGACCAGCATGGTCAAATAATATTAAGGCAGAACAGTTGAAACTGGAGCAGCAGCACAGCCAGGTGGACTGGGGACAGCAAGGAGTCATCATGTCAGGTAGTCCTGGGGCATGGTCCTAGGGCTCAGGTCCTCCGAGAGAGAGAAAGAGAGAAGGAGAGAATTAGAGAACGCACACCTAGATTCACACAGGACACCGAATAGGACAGGAGAAGTACTCCAGATATAACAAACTGACCCTAGCCCCCCGACACATAAACTACTACTGCAGCATAAATACTGGAGGCTAGGACAGGAGGGGTCAGGAGACACTGTGGCCCATTCCGAGGACACCCCCGGACAGGGCCAAATAGGAAGGATATAACCCCACCCACTTTGCCAAAGCACAGCCCCCACACCACTAGTCAACATGTATGTAACACTCTCCTTCACAAGAGTAAATGATGGGACCAAATGTAAAGAGTTTAGATGTCTGGTAACATGAGGGCGATGTGAGGTAGTGAGTCGCCAGGACGTTAGTTGTGGACCAGACAGAATTCAACACTCACACCTCCAATGCTGTATGGGACATTGGGACTTTGGACATGAAGAGGATTTAAAGACTGATCACAGATCAGATTTAACAGACGTGTTCATGTTGAGTTTTGTTGTCTTCATAGACACGGTGGGTCAGTTTTGCCCATGAACTGCTATTGGACTGTTTTGCAGAAAGACAATGGCAACAGACATAATGATCCTGATATTGATACGTGTGTTATATTTTGTGTACAGGGAGACCCCCGATAGGAGAATGATTCCAGGGTCAAGTCATTAAAGTGCAGTAAGGATATAGAATAGTGAATGAACATACATGCACACACGCACACATGTACACACACACACATGCACACACGCACACATGCACACACGTACCAGCTATTTGTTGTGTGTATAAAGCCGTCAGGGATACCCCATGGACCTATAGCTAAGTGAGTTGAATAGCTGCATAGACTGTATCTGTGTGGTCTACACACTGAATGGCACAGATGGGTTAACATGCCACAGTTAGTCTCTCTCATTCACAGCATATGGTCACAGGCTGGATCACTGAGGGGTTTTACAGGCTGGATCACTGAGGGGTTTTACAGGCTGGATCACTGAGGGGTTTTACAGGCTGGATCACTGAGGGGTTTTACAGGCTGGATCACTGAGGGGTTTTACAGGCTGGATCACTGAGGGGTTTTACAGGCTGGATCATTGAGGGGTTTTACAGGCTGGATCACTGAGGGGTTTTACAGGCTGGATCACTGAGGGGTTTTACAGGCTGGATCACTGAGGGGTTTTACAGGCTGGATCACTGAGGGGTTTCACAGGCTGGATCATTGAGGGGTTTTACAGGCTGGATCATTGAGGGGTTTTACAGGCTGGATCATTGAGGGGTTTTACAGGCTGGATCACTGAGGGGTTTTACAGGCTGGATCATTGAGGGGTTTTACAGGCTGGATCATTGAGGGGTTTTACAGGCTGGATCACTGAGGGGTTTTACAGGCTGTATCATTGAGGGGTGTTCTGTCATCTGTTTGATTTGGTTTTTGTCTCCATCTCTCCGCTCTGGAGTGAATGAGCTGTTCACGCCGACAGGGCAGTGAGGGGAATGACAATGATGAGGCTTGGCTATGGTCCAAGGGTTCACACACACACTTCTGATTAGAAATGAATGCAATATAAGAGTCTAAATAAGTCCAAATGTTTGTTTCTGTTTAATTTTCTTTGTAGAATTTGTTATATTTTGGCATAATTCTGTCCAGTTGACTTATTAGATGTTGTATATTGTGGAATGTTTCTTTGTTTTGTTTTTATTTGTCCATAATCCGTCTACATAAAGAGTCCCTCTGGGTGGCCGACAAAGACCACTAGGTAGACATCAGGCATTTAAACATATCGCCACCTGTGTAGAATTTTAAACAGAGAGAGAGTTCTCAATGGCCACAAAATAGGACACAATATACATTCTAATGGGTAACTAAAATAATGGCCAGAAAAATGATGTCTAGCAAATACACATTCCCACTGCAGTGAAAATTCACCATTTAGTTCTCTGTCTGTGTGGGATATGTAGAGCTGTGGGGTTAGGATACAGCTACAATATTGGTTAGAACCCCATTCAACACTGAAAATAGTTCATTTCTACTTAACATTGTTCAAGCTTCCAATCTGTTCCTCTTCTTAGCAGTGCTGGAACCCCACTAATGTAATTCCTGAGCCTGTGTCACATTCCAAATGTTATTCCACTGACATTCCTTTTCGCTAAGCAATAAGTATGGTCTCTGATTCAGAGACTGAGATGATCATATGAGTATTTTAGCTGAAGTTGTAGCAGATTCCTCTCCAAAATATGAGATAAAACTCTGACAACATATCAGCTATTCCTCTGAACTCTGCCTGTTAACAGATATATAGCTGAGGGATTTGTGAGCTGTATGTGACGTGTGTTTGAATTCAGGCTCTGAGGTTGGTCCTGTGAGGGCAGTCAGACCAGACACAGCTCTACTGAATGTGCCTCCCCTCCCTATAGCTGGAAGCATCTGTGAGCTCCTCTCCTCTGAATGGTGGCCAATGAATGCCAACCCAAAACCCCCGAGGTATATTTCGCAAAGCGTCATTGTCTAGCTGTGTGTTGGTCCACAGGAAACTTGCCAGTTACAGAAAGACACTTCTAGAAGGGACTAAATGCTCTATTCAAGCAGTAGTATACTACCCATGTCCATGACATAGTCTAAATGAATGTGCTGGTTGCTCCTCTTGTTTGCACGCACCTAGTCTTCCCTCAACCACCTTGTTGTAGACCCACGAGTTGGACAACGCGAGTCTAGCAGATACCCTATCTACTGTAGACTGTCCAGGTAGACCTATTCTAGCCCCCATGGTCTTATACTCAGCTATAGCAGGCAGACCCTGACTAAACATACATAATAATATCTTATGTCTTATATCCAACCACCATCTTGTGTATGATGTAGAGCATACTTTAGAATGTCTTGTAATTCATTCCGACTATACTCCCATGTTAGACTGTACAAATGCGTTGTGATGTGTATATCACTGATACTATTTATGCTGCTACACCTTTTGTGCCCAATCTGATGTAAGTGTGCAACTGTCTGTACCATGCAGAGTTGGCCTATATTATGTCTGACTAATCAACTCGATGTCTATGTAAACAAAGCATACTGTCCTATTGAAGATGTTAATACTACCAGGAAATGCTCAAAACAACCATGATACAATGTTCCAGATATTATTAAATGAAACGTCTTATTTTTCGTAAAATGTATTGTTATTGGTAGTCTCTCCAATGCTTCCAATGTCCTTCCCGTAAACACTTTGACGTCATCCCTCTTTTGCCATCCTCCCTCCTCCCTTTTCTTCATTCCTCTCTTCCCTTTCATCTCCCTGAACAGTAATGAAAGATAAACAGGCTGAGGATTAGAGTGACACCCTGGGAGTGAAGGACGGAGGGATATAGAGTGTGTGAGTGATATGAGAAATAATATTGCCTCTCCTCCTCACATGAACTGTGCTGAATCAGCCACACGTGTGTGTGTGTGTGGGGGGAGTGGGGGGGGGGGGGGGGGGGGGGGGGGGGGTCTACGTCACTGTCTGTGTGTGTACTGCTGAGTGGCAATTATTTTAATCTTCAAACGAGTGATGATAATGTGATTTTATGGGAATATACTCAATCGTCCTCATATGGACTTTTCATGTCAGAGGTTGTGAGGCAGTGACAGTGCAATTTCCATTAGCAGATGTTATCTCTCTCTCTCTCTCTCTCTCTCTCTCTCTTTCCTCTTCTATCTCTCTCAGTGATGCAGTTCATCTTTTGGGGTCCTCCCCACCCTGAGATAGGCAGCTCTTTCTGTCTGTCTGTCTGTCTGTCTGTCTGTCTGTCTGTCTGTCTCTCTCTCTCTCTCTCTCTCTCTCTCTCTCTTTCATCTTCTATCTCTCTCAGTGATGCAGTTCATCTTTTGGGGCCCACACTGAGAGAAAGACAGAGTGGGCTCCAGTGAGAGTGAGCTCAAGGCCGATGCTGCCTGGCCTACCTGTCTCGAAGGGCATCCTGCCAGTGACTAAATATAGACGCCTGCACAAGATTAGGGGAACAGAGGGAGAGAGGGAGGAAGAGAGAGTGACTCATCCATCAGGAGACAAGGATTCATCTCTTTTTTTTGTAAAAACGTTGTCTACTCTCTGAAAATGCCCCAGAACCTTGCCATGTTGGTGAAGAGTAATATTGGAACTTACTGTGTCTGCTACGATGGTGATGCACCTGATAACCAATGACTTGTTGTGATGTGTCCCTGAAACTCCTCATCTCTCTCTCTCTCTCTCTCTCTCTCTCTCTCCTTCACTCCCTATCTTTCATTCTTGCTCGCTCCCCTCTCTTTCTCTCTTTCAATTCAAATGGCTTTATTGGCATGGGAAATATGTTTCTAAAGGAATAGAGACATTTCAAATGTCTAATTATGACTATATACAGTGTTGTAACAATGTACAAATAGTTAAGTTACAAAAGGGAAAATAAACATAAATATGGGTTGTATTTACAAGGGTGTTTGTTCTTCACTGGTTGCCCTTTTCTTGTGGCAACAGGTCACACATCTTGCTGCTGTTATGGCACACTGTTGCATTTCACCCAATAGATATGGGAGTTTATCCAAATTGGATTCGTTGGGTCTGTATAATCTGAGGGAAATATGTGTCTTTAATATGGTCATACATTTGGTAGGAGGTGATGAAGTGCAGCTCAGTTTTCACCTCATTTTGTGGGCAGTGTGCACAAAGCCTGACTTACTTGAGAGCCAGGTCTGCCTATGGCGGACTTTCTCAATAGCAAGTCTATGCTCACTGAGTTTGTACATAGTCAAAGCTTTCCTTAAGTTTGGGTCAGTCACAGTGGTCAGGTATTCTGCCACTGTGTACTCTCTGTTTAGGGCCAAATAGCATTCCAGTTTGCTCTGTTTTTTTGTAAGTTCCTACCAGTGTGTTGTCGTGTCTTTACTATCATTAAATTGAATACTTCGTTTTTATCAAAGATTCTCTGTAATTAGTATTACTGATTAATCATGTAACTGTAATTAACTAGGAAGTCGGGGCACCAAGGAAAATATTCAGATTACGAAGTTAGCATTTCCTAAAATAAATATTTTCATATCTGATCCAGAGTCTTCTGATTAATGATGTATTTATTTTACCTCACGTTAGTCTCATTCCAAACGTCGTGAATTGTTGGTTATCTGCACGAACCCAGTCTTCATTATGAGTCATCCATACATCAATTGTCTTAAATCACTTAGTTATTACTAACTAAGTAATTCACAGAATTGCATAAACAAAACAACAAAGTAAATATGGTTACAAGAAATGATAGGGGAATGTGCCCTAGTGGGCTAAACCGGCATGGCGGCTTGTTAGACAAAAGGGGAAGTGGGGGTCGACTAAGAAGTCACTACAGAGTGATAATTATAACAATTGAAATGCTAATCCTTTGCACATGAACACTCACTCATTCGGGAACAATTGCAATCAATATATATATTTACACTCAGTGTGTCGTCTTGATCGCTGTTGAAAAGTTTGTTTCTGTTGGACAGTTTTCGTCCTCTCTCTCTCTCTCTCTCCGTGGTTAGGCTAGATCGTTCAGAGTAACATGAATTAGTTTCGTTATAGAATGGATGTTTCAGCGGTTGTCGTTCTTCGCGTTCAATGATACCGAATTCCTAGCTGCAGACTAGTAATTAATATCAAAGACTTGTTCTTATTCTGTCGGTATCGATAGTCTAAGAGTTTAACCACGTGGTATGGTTAAAAGATTCAGCAATGGTCTGCAACCTTTGTACTCCCTTGATTGAGAGAAACATGGTCTGGTTGAGGAATTCTCAAGATTGGGTTTTTATTCGGAATTGCAGAAAAGGGGCTGTCCCAGGATGCCTGACCCTAACTGGGCTCATGGGCGGTCCTCTGATTTAGTTAAACTCAAAAGGGAATTGGAGTTTCCTTCATTAAACAGTCCAAAATCATATTACACAATTTTACAAACAGTATCATACTCACTCATTCATCTTATACAACAATTAGATGTAAACCTCATATCTGAGGCTATTATATAAACAGCGTTATGGTAATGTGGCCGCATCGTCTCCCATGAGCTTCCCCAAGTTGTAACAAACGGACCAGTTCATAGCTGGATTCTTCACCGATAATTTATACCTTCTCCGGAACGTAAATGTTGTTCGGACCTCAAGTTCTGTGAGGTGAAAGAAATTTCTTTGTTCTCTATGAAACTTTACTCTATCTCTATAGTGTGTGGCCATGAGGAGATCCTCAGGAATTTACGACCTCTCTCTGACCACAGCAGCCTAGTTGAAGGAGGAAAGGGGGAGGCAGGGGGAGGAGGATGGGGCTTGCTGTACCCAAAGAGGGCAACGTCATGACAGTGTTAAGTAATTTTATTTTTCTCATGATTTGGTTGGGTCTAATTTTGTTGCTGTCCTGGGGCTCTGTGGGGCTTGCTTAGGGGACTTTTCTCGCCTTGTCTATCAGATCGTTCAGAGCTTTTTGGAAGTTACCTGTGGCGCTGATGTTTAGGCCCAGATATGTATAGTGTTTTTTGTTCTCTAGGGCAATGGTGTCTAGATGGAATTTGTATTTGTGGTCCTGGTAACTGGACCATTTTTTGGAACACCATTATTTTTGTCTTACTGAGATTTGCTGTCAGGGCCCAGGTCTGACAGAATCTGTGCAAAAGATCTAGGTGCTGCTGTAGGCTCTCGGTTGGGGACAGAAGCACCAGATCATCAGCAAACAGTAGTCATTTGACTTCAGATTCTAGTAGGGTGAGGCTGGGTGCTGCAGACTGTTTTAGTGCTCTCGCCAATTTGTTGATATATATGTTGAAGAGGGTGGGGCTTAAGCTGCATCCCTGTCTCACCCCATGGCCCTGTGGAAAGAAATGAATGTGATGTATAATGTTGTATATTTCTCCCTCAACACCGCTTTCCATCAATTTGTATAGCAGACTCTCATACCAAATTGAGTCAAAAGCTTTTTTGAAATCAACAAATAATGAGAAGACATTACTTTTGCTCTCTCTCTCTATCCTTCTCTATCCTTCACTACCCCCCTCTCTCTCTCTGTCCTCTCTCTCCTCTCTCTCTCTCTTTCTCTCTCTCTCTCTATCCTTCACTCCCTATTTCACCCCTCCTCTCTCTTTCTCTCTTTCTCTGTCTCTCTCTGTGAAAGTGGTTTCCTGTATTTTTCCCATTTTCTCTGTGTGGAGTAGTGCTATATTTTTCTAATGATAAACTTCAGGCTTGTTTTCCTCTGCTTTTGTAGCAGCAGCTGTGTTGAAGCAGGTAGTTGACGGTATCTGAACTGTGTGTGTTGTTAGATGGTATCTGTGTGTGGGAGAGGGAGAGAGAGTGCATGTCATTGTAGGCCTACAATGTGTGTATGTTCTGTGTGTTGACTATGGCCAACCATGTCTCTCTGACAGGAAGATGAATGATGTTTTAAGACCCCTGTGACTTGTGAACAAAAGAAAATACAATCAGTGTTATCTGTTACGGAAACATGCATCGCTGTGCTGCTTTGACTCATTTTAAAAAAATAATCATTTTAGAGAACATAAAAGCCAATAGAAGCCAATAGAAGATGAATTACAGATTCTAGTAGGGTGATATTGTAAAATGTATTTACAATATGAATGTACTCAAATGCACAGATATTGTTTCGTTTTTTTCCCCTGCATTATCAGAGAACATAGGCTTTTATCACAGAAAGGGTTGAGGTGTGCGGAGAGTCTAGGTTATAGGGAAAGAGAGGAGAGGAGAGGGTATAGGAGAGGTGCAGGGGAGAAGATAGGTGAGGACATAGTTGTGGTCTGAACATGCCAGTTCTTGTTGAGGTAAAGATGTGGGAGCCAGTAGGTATAGAATGAGATCTGAGCAAGTCCTGTATGTTATCTCCCTACCTGTATTCATCTGTGTAGCTATATCGCCTTCCCTCTGTTTGTCTCCCTCCCTTCCCCTCTCACATTCTGGAGTTTGGTATTCACTGTTATCTTCACTATACTCTGTAAGGGCCACACTATCTTCATATCTTTCCTTTCACCTTAGTGTTACATTTAACTTGTTCATAACATTTCATTTTCAATTACTGAAATGTTTTCCCGTATGAAGCAGGTTTCAAATGAATACAGCCTAGTCCCTTGAGGGCAAGAAGGAGATATGTTAGTAAAAGTGCAATATTATCATAAAGAGACATACTTGGAAAACGGAGGAGGAATGGAGGGGAAAAAGAGTCGAAGAAGGAGAGAGTGAGGGAGGTAGAAGGTGAGCTTGAGTTGGTTGAAGATGGTGGGAAAAGGGAGATGGTTTGTCGAAGAAGAATGGAGGAAAGTGTAAGCAGAGCAAGCCATACGCCGGATCTACATCTGGAGGAGAAATAGAAGTGAATGAGGGTGAATTATCCAAGGTGGCAGGTGTACTGAAGTTCTCGAAGTGAATTATCCAAGATGGCAGGTGTACTGAAGTTCTCGAAGTGAATTATCCAAGATGGCAGGTGTGTGGAAGTTCCCGAAGCCCGAGGCTTGCACAGATGGTCAGGATAAAGATGAGTCTGTGATGGTAGGAGTGTTGAAGTTCCCGAAGCCCGAGGCTTGTACAAATGGTCAGGATAAAGATGAGTCTGTGATGGTAGGAGTGTTGAAGTTCCCGAAGCCCGAGGCTTGTACAAATGGTCAGGATAAAGATGAGTCTCTGATGGTAGGAGTGTTGAAGTTCCCGAAGCCCGAGGCTTGCACAGATGGTCAGGATAAAGATGAGTCTGTGATGGTAGGAGTGAGAGTTTGAGAAAGTGGATCCCTGCCTTTTGGCTGATCCATACAGCACATTTGGTATGTATTCAGACCCCTTAACTTATTCCACATTTTGTTTCGTTACAGGCTTATTCAAAAATGGATTAAATAGTTGTTTTCCCTCAATCTACACACAATAACCCATAATGACAAAGCAAAAACAGTTTTTTAGAAATGTTTGCTAATTTATAAAAAATTAAAAATGGTATCACATTTACATAAGTATTCAGACCCTTTTACTCAGTACTTTGTTGAAGCACCTTTGGCAGTGATTACAGCCTTGAGTCCTCATGGGTATGACACTACAAGCTTGGCACACCTGTGTTTGGGGAGTTTCTCCCATTCTCCTCTGCAGATCCTCTAAAGATCTGTCAGGTTGGATGGGGAGCGTCACTGCACAGCTATTGTCAGGTCTCTCCAGAGATGTTCGAATGGGTTCAAGTCCGGGTTCTGGCTCGGCCACTCAAGGACATTCAGAGACTTGTCTTGAAGCCACTCCTGCATTGTCTTGGCTGTGTGCCTAGGGTTGTTGTCATGTTGGAAGGTGAACATTCGCCCCAGTCTGAGGTCGTTGGCAATCTTCAGCAGGTTTTCATCAAGGATCTCCCTGTACATTGCTCCATTCATCTTTTCCTCGATCCTGACTGGTCTCCCAGTCCCACCCTCTGAAAAACATCTCCACAGCATGATGCTGCCAACACCATGCTTTACCGTAGGGATGGTGTCAGGTTTCCTCCAGATGTGATACTTGGTATTCAGGCCAAGGAGTTCAATCTTGGTTTCATCAGACCAGAGAATCTTGTTTCTCCTTTAGATGCCTTTTGGCAAACTCAAAGTGGGCTAACGTACCTTTTACTGAGGAGTGGCTTCTGTCTGGCCTCTCTATCATAAAGGCCTAATTGGTGGAATGCTACAGAGATGGTTGTCCTTCTGGAAGGTTCTCCCATCTCCACAGACTGATAATCGGGTTCTTGGTCACCTCCATGACCATGGCCCTTCTCCCCTGATTGCTCAGTTTGGCCCGGGCGGTCAGCTCTAGGAAGTGTTTTGGTGGTTCCAAACTTCTTCCATTTAAGAATGATGGAGGCCACTGTGTTCTTGAGGACCTTCAATGCTGCAGACAGTTTTTGGTACCCTTTCCCAGTTCTGTGCCTCAAGTTCTGTACACAATCCTGTCTGGGAGCTCTACGGACAATTCCTTTGACCTCATGGCTTGGTTTTTGCTCTGACATGCACTGTCAACTGTGGGACCTTTATATAGACAGGTGTGTGCCTTTCCAAATCATGTCCAATCAATTGAATTTACCACAGACTGACTCAGTTGTAGAAATATCTCAAGGATGATCAATGGAAACAGGATGTACCTGAGCTCAATTTTGAGTCTCATAGCAAAGGGTCTGAATAGTTATGTAAATAATGTATTTTGGTTTTTAATATTTAATGCATTTGCAAAAAAATCTAAAAACCTGTTCTTGCGTTGTCCGTGTGTTGATTGGTGAGGAAAAATAAATAATGTAATACATTTTAGAATAATGCTGTAACGTAACAAAATGTGGAAGAAGTCAAGGGGTCTGAATACTTTCCAAATGCACTGTATGTGGTTACAAGGTGGGTGAAAATGGAGTTGGGTGCTGTGGAATTGGTGAAGGTAACCCTAAGAGGTCTTGTGATAATTGTTTGTGTTTGCCCCACAAAGTGATGTTAGGATATTTCAGTTATCCTCTGAGCTTTTGTACCGAATCCACTACGTTGTTTCAAGTGTCAAGCTTCTGGGCATGTGGTATTAGTGTGTAGGGGGGAGGTTCCTAGGTGTGAGAAGTGTGTAGAAGGGCATGAGACAAAGGAATGTGTTCTATTGGGGAAAGAAGCTGTATGTGTTAATTGTAGGGGTGCCCATGGGGCTGGGGATCAGAAGTGTCTGGTCCAAGAGAAGCAGGTTGAGGTTACCAGGGTTAGTGCAGAGTAGTACGTATGCTGAGGCAGTTTTTTTTGTGTTTTTTATTTATTTTACCTTTATTTAACCAGGCAAGACAGTTAAGAACAAATTCTTATTTTCAATGACGGCCTAGGAACTGTGGGTTAACTGCCTGTTCAGGGGCAGAACGACAGATTTGTACCTTGTCAGCTCGGGGGTCTGAACTTGCAAACTTCTGGTTACTAGTCCAACGCTCTAATCACTAGGCTACCCTGAAGAAAGTAGAGGAAGATGGGTCAAAAGGGAGGGATCCTGAGAGGATTTGTGTGAGTAGTAGATCTATGCCAGTAGAGGGATAGGGAAATTAGTGATGTATTTAACAACAACAAAAAATGGAACCTTATTTAATTAGGCAAGTTAGTTAAGAGCAAAGTATTATTTACAATGACTGCCTACCGGGGAGGATCTGCCCCTCAAATGTTCACCTAAAATGACATACCCAAATCTGACTGTGCAGTTAGATGAACAAGAATTTAAGCTTTCTGCCAATATCAGATATGTCTGTCCTGGGAAATTGTATTATTACTTATGTAACCGATGTGAAATTGCTAGCTAGTTAGCTAGTGCTAATAGCATTTCAATCGGTGACGTTACTCGCTCTGAGACCTTGAAGTAGTTGTTCCCCTTGCTCTGCAAGGGCCGTGGCTTTTGTGGAGCGATGGGAGGCAGTGCGATTAGCATGAGGTTGTAAGTGTAACAGTATAGCTTCCATCCCTCTCCTTGCCCCTACCTGGGCTCGAACCAGATACCCTCTCCCCATATGGGATTAGCATGAGGGAGAGGGTCTCTGGTTCGAGCCCAGGTTGGGGTGAGGAGAGGGATGGAAGCTATACTGTTACACTTACAACCTCATGCTAATCGCATTAGCCTGCGTTAGCTCAACCGTCCGGTAGGGGACCCACCGATCCTAAAGAAGTTTTAACTGCCTTGTTCAGGGGCAGAACAACAGATTTTTACCTTGTCAGCTCGGGGATTTGATCCAGCAACCATTCGTTACTGGCCCAACGCTCTAAACACTAGGCTACCTGCCGCATCAGTAAGATTGGATGAAATGTAAGTCACATAAAATAAAGGTTGTAGAGGCACCTGCAGAGAAGTATTTGGGTGTGCGAGATTTCATATCAGAAGAGTTACAGGGTGTAGAGTTGTGGTTTCCCGTTCTTCCAGGCCCTTGGCCTGAGGTAGGAGTAGATAGGTTTAAGTAGTGGAATTGGGTGGGTTAGATGGTAAGGTATTTGTTTATGATTTATTTATTTTCCTTTTCCAAGCCAAGTATAAGGGATTTTATACCCCAGTCTAGTCGGTGGCAGTAACGCAACATGTATTGTCGCCTTTAAACCTAGAAGAAACAATAACAAACAGCAAGTTGGCTTGAATACTGCATTAGTTGACATATCTGTTTACAAAACATAACATATGGCGACATCTGGTGGTGTATTTTGGCTGGGGCTCAAGCAGTGGTGGACGTGGCAATGACGTCGGCATCCGGAAATTACCCGGATTCAAACTTTCATTCCATCAGACTCGGCTTGCTAAAAACATCGACATATCTGTGAAGTCTTGTGGAAGTTCGCGAATAGTAAGTTGAATTTTATAACGTTTATCGAGTAAAACTAGATATATTCGTTTGATTTGAGTGGTTATGAGATAAAGTTTTCGTTCTTCAAAGAAAACATTCAAGCCACGTCGCTAGGGTTAGCAAAACATCATCAGCTGTGATGGAGTCGACTCTTTAAATAACGTTAGCTTGGAGTAACGAAATAGCTCAATGCCTAAGAACATGTAAATGACAACAGTTTTTTTCTAGCTAATCTTAGCAATAATTTGATATTGTATTACTGTCATGCTAGTGTCTAGTAACATTTGTTTCTGTTTCAGTGGTAATGTTGGCTATGCTAACATTAGCTAACTTGCTACTAGCTAGCTATTATGTGGGGGGCAAGCTGAATTGCTAAATAAAACCGAGACGTAGTATTGGTAAATATCTAACTAGATAATGAAGTTATTTAGGCAGCGCGGGGCATCGGTGACCACCTAGCAAAATGTCACTTTACTTGAATTAATTTATGTTCCTCCTATCAGTACAGATGTGTGTGTACATTGATTATGTATATGTGAACATCAATGGACACGGATCGACGCCTCGCTGTTAGGAGTTGACGTCAGGAGGTGTAGCGACTTTCCACGGAGCACGGACCGTCTCCAGGACACTACCAAGATCATTCAGACCCTTCCTGGTGATATACCTGCACCAGGATGACGTGCAGGGATCGCACCAATGAGTTTCAGTCCGCTTGCAAATCCCTACAGACCAGACAGGTATGGAGGTATGGGAGACCCAAGGGCAGTGATGTTGAAGTAGCCAAATGATAGTTTCTTATGCATTTTCCCTCATGTAATCTGGAACAATGATCACTATTTTCATCCTTCTCTCTCGTTCTGCAGAATGGTGTTCAGCCCACCAAGCCGGCCCTCAGTGCTCTCAAGCAACGCAGTGACTTCACCCTCATGGCCAAGTGAGTCCAACTGCCAGTGCCACTGCCACCAATCTCACCCAAAGAGCCAGCCAACTCATTTACAGTGCACAACCCATTTTCTCAGAGGTGTCGCTGACACTTGTGTGTCTGGTTTGAAGTTTAGTATATAGCCAGTTGTTGCTGTTAGTTTCTCCATGGTGTTTTGATCACATTGTAGCTCAGTGTGATCTCTTTGGAATGCTGTTCTTTTCTGTTATCTTACAAATCAAATTGTATTGGTTGCATACACATATTTAGCAGATGTTATGGCAGGTCCCGTGAAATGCTTATGTTTCTAGCTCCAACAGTGCAGTAATACCTAAGAATACAAAACACACAAATCTCAAAAAGAAGAAATATCAGAACGACCAAGGTCAGATTCCGGAATATAAATATATATTTATGCATACAATGGTGTGTATGGACCGTATATGAATAGAAAAAGTGTGTACTGCAGTAGTTATATAGGATGAGCCTTGACTAGAATACAGCATATACATATGAAGTGGGTAAAACAGTATGTGTTCCATGACAATGTACATAGGGCAGAAGTCTCTAAGGTGCAGGGTAAAGTACCTGCACCTTCATGCAGCTATGTACATGCGTTAGCAGATTCCTTTCACTGTTTTCATGTTTTGGCCTATGACTGATGCCAATCTCCTGTTGTTTTGAATCTCTCCAGGAGAATAGGAAAAGACTTGAGTAATACGTTTGCTAAACTAGAGAAACTCACTATATGTAAGTATATAGCAATATTTATGTTTTAACATTTCTCATGAATAACAATTTTGAGTAACTTGTTTTGTCAAAGTTCTGGATATATGACTGTTTTGACCTTTTTAGTGGCTAAAAGAAAATCTCTATTTGATGACAAGGCAGTGGAGATTGAAGAGTTAACCTACATCATCAAGCAGGTGAGATTTTTTTGTTTTGTTTTTGCGTTGACACAGATACCATAAAAACAGTCGGCTGTCTCTCGTCATTAACTATAAATGGCAAACATGATGACCAGTCAGTCAGGTGGAATCTCTAGTCAAGAGGCAAACATGTCTGTTTTAGTGGGCGCAGTCTATGTGTAACCGTTCTGTGCCCCGTTTGACTCTCTTCTGTATGTCTCCCACTATTCCCCTCTCAGGACATTAACAGCCTGAACAAGCAGATAGCCCAGCTGCAGGATCTGATTCGTTCACGTGGAGCTCCCAGCGGCAGACACATTCAGACCCATTCCAACACCATCGTCGTCTCCCTGCAGGTCTGACTGCCAGTGCCTCTCTACTGCATTATGTAACTGATGTGGATGAGTAAAATGATGTAGCCATATGAAACCTGAGGCTTTAATAATCAACAACCAGGTTTTTGTTTTGTTTTTGCAGTCCAAACTGGCATCCATGTCCAATGACTTCAAGTCGGTTCTAGAAGTAAGAACAGAGG
The DNA here is from genome assembly GCF_045791955.1 of Oncorhynchus clarkii lewisi. Lineage (NCBI taxonomy): Eukaryota > Metazoa > Chordata > Actinopteri > Salmoniformes > Salmonidae > Oncorhynchus > Oncorhynchus clarkii. The sequence goes on from NC_092177.1 coordinate 16,288,530, forward strand.
TAAGATTCACTGGAACTTCCAGCCCCTGGAACTTTCTGCCACTGAACCTGAAGAATTCTAATAATGCTAGGTTGAGTTTATCGTTCTTTCTCTTTCGTTCTTTTTCAATTTAATTGAAGGGATTTATTAGCGTGGGAAACATATGTTAACATTGCCAAAGCAAGTGAAGTAGATAATAAACAATAAAAATGTACAGTAAACATGACACTCTGACCCTTGCTGTCTCTAGAACCTGAAGCAGCAGAAGAGCAGGAGAGAACAGTTCTCTCAGCCTCCTGTCTCCTCTTCTTCTCCTCTCCTCGCCAACAACTTCAGTAAGATAGAACACCATGTTTATCTCACCTTCAGCCTCTCATTCCTACACCAGATAACTTCACAAATGTCTCTTGGAATTTCAATCACCAAACTTTTATTTTCTATCAACTGACCATCTCCTCTGCCAGAGAGTTCAGTGTTGATGCAGGATGAGTCCAGGAGTATGGGGGGTGAGGTGGCCATCAACATGGACAACCAGTCTAACCCTCTACAGCTCCAGCTCATTGATGAGCAGGTACAAACACTTTATTATCACCTGTATTGTGTCTGTCAGTGTTACTATAATGCTGTTTCTCTGTGGTGCAGGACTCATACATTCAGAGCCGTGCAGACACCATGCAGAACATTGAGAGCACCATCGTAGAGCTGGGTTCCATCTTCCAGCAGCTGGCGCACATGGTGAAGGAGCAGGAGGAGACGGTACAGAGGTGAGGGAGGGAGAGAGACGTGGGGGGGAACAGAGGAGGAACTTTGAGATGCTTGAGCACTGCCAGATCTTTATCTAAAGCCCTATGTGTTTGTTCCTGTCCTCCCCTGTAGGATTGATGCTAACGTGGAGGACACTCAGCTCAACGTGGACATGGCTCACACAGAGATCCTAAAGTACTTCCAGTCTGTGTCCTCCAACCGCTGGCTTATGGTCAAGATTTTCCTCGTCCTCATCGTCTTCTTCATCGTCTTTGTGGTTTTCCTCGCCTGAGCAGGGAGAAACGACAGAGAAAGAAGGGAATCATGAAGAAGAGAAGGAAGGGGGGAAAGTCTGAGGTTGTGCCACTCCTAGTGTCTCTTCTGATAGGTTGTGTCACTCCTATAAAACAATAGTCGAGCAATAGTTGAGGCGGGGTCAGGCTGTCTGAAATAAGACAATGGGAAAGCTTGGACTGAGATGAGGGGTTGCCACAGCACCGGGGCAGTGGGAATGGAGTGTTATTGGATGGTTTGGGACTTGAGGTCCAGCAGACCAACAAATTATAGTAGTTCTCCCCCCACAGAGATTAAGGAAATACCTGTAATGAAAAGGATATGGTATCGAAACACTTTACAGTATGACCAGAATTCTTGTCATTCTGTTCATTGTTACTTTAGAGACTAAATCATCATAAAACATTTAATCAAAAATTGCTATTTAATGGTTTGATTCTGCAAACTAGTTTTGGTTTTTGGTTAATTTTATTTTATGCCTCGTAGTGTTGATTGGTGGTAAGACAGGAAGGGCTTACTCATTAACTTCCTGTCTGTGAGCACACAAAATACTGGAGTTTTCTTTCTCATATTGTAATTATGTATGCTAGTTTTTGTTCCTCATTATTATCCTCTTATTAAAGAGAGGGACTTTAAGCACTTCTCGCTCTATCATTCACACCACGCATGAGTGAAAACATTTTTTGTTTTGTTGGGGTACTTCCAAGCTTTCAAGCTTCCTTATTTGCCAAATGGGTACTTTCAATTTCAAAGAAATGTGACAAGACACCTGTGGTATGAGCTGTTGTTTTATGAAGTACAGGAGGGTTAAAGGTGGTTTAAACTGAAGAGGACATTCCCTTCATAGATCCAATCATAAACACAATGTGACGAGTCCGACCCAAACACTTTCTAACAAGTTACATAACACTGTTATTGCAGAATGAACAGTTTAGATGATCTGCTTTACCTGCCAGCAAGTCAGCTGGGGTCACTTTGAATACTGTTACCTGTTGTGTCCCAAATGCCACTTCCTATACAGTGCACTACTTTGATCAGAGCTTTATGGGCCCTGGACAAAAGTAGTGCACTAAATAGGGAATCGGAAGAGTCTCAAATGGCACCATATGTCATTACTTTGTATTGTCACTTGAGAGAAACCCTTATTAACAGGTTATAACTGTTATTAATAGGTGACATGTTGATGGTTCTGACTCGGTATGAAGGGCTGAATGTACACTAGTGAAGTGACTTTCTCTATCAATCCTCTCTGCAGCTGGTCAGTTTGGACCTTACTGCTTTATTGGAGACTGTCCTCTTCCTCTCTATCTCTGAGGACAGACGGTTATGTACAGGCCATTATTTAACGACCAGAACTTTGTTAATAAGAAAACACTCCTATTTCTTCCCTTTTTTTGCCAAATGCCTTGACTTCTACAGTGTATAAAGTGCTAATATATTGGAAATAAGTGCATATTAAAAAATAACTATGGGGAAGTACAAAGGACTCCAATTCTTTACTGAGTAAGAGTATTATAGAAGGTTAATATAATTAACTTATAGAGTAACAATCACAACCAAAGGACTGGAACAGTAGTAATGGACTCATTGTATTGAATCCACACACAAACTCATTATCAAGGATCTGTTGAAAATTAAGGTTTTATTTTATGCATTCAAAGTCGAGTTAATTTTGCATTTCAAGTGTTTAACACGTTCAGAAAATGTCATTCACAATAAAAACAATGTTTGAAATATTATGGCATACATCTGCTGGCTAAGCTTGCATTTCCACTCTAGTATATGTTTGATACAGCTGCATCTTTTTGTCTAAAGAGTAAGTGGAAATCTGCTGAGGTGTGAGCTGTCAATGTTGCATGTCTCATCTTGAGACATATTTGACTTCTCGACATTCCTTTATTTGTCCCATTCCTCCCTTCCTCAATCAATCAGATGTATTTTATAAAGCCCTTTTTACATCAGCAGTTGTCCCTCCCTCTCTCAGCCAAGTGCACTCTGTTCGATGGGGGTGATATCAGGCATGCTCATGCTCCTCCCCTTCCTGGCCGCTCTCGCCACATTCGCTGCTCCCTTATGCTCCTCTTCCTCGTACCAGCTTGACTCCTCCTGCAGGTTGGCGCGCGACCCGCCCAGGCCCCCGCCCCTGAAGGGTGCGGGGCGGAACTTGGAGCGGAAGGTTACAAAGGAGAGGCTCTTGCTGCGTTGTTTGTCCCAGCCGGCTGACCTCATCCTCATCTCCTCGTCCTCCTCTTCTCCCTCCACACAGTCACGTAGAACAGTGCGGAACAGACGAGCCACCTCGTAAACTTCTGTCTCTGTCTTTGTCACCAGATTCCTGAACCTGGGTAGAGGACAAAGGTAAAAAAGGAGTTTGTTTGATGTTGATAGAGAGATAAAGGTGGACCTGTTGAGAATGATGAATAATCCATTTCCATTATCTACCTGAGACATTCAGGATAAGTGGACAAATGACGCAGATGCTAAACTACAGGACTGTTTTTCTAGCACAGACTGGAATATGTTCCGGAATTCTTCCCATGGCATTGAGAAGTATGGCATTGATCCCGCTATGCCCTCCGATGAATCATCAAACAGGCAAAGCGTCTACAGGACTAAGATTGAATCGTACGACACCGACTCCGATGTTCGTCGGATGTGGCAGGGCTTGCAAACAATTACGAACTACAAAGGGAAGCACAGCAGCGAGCTGCCCAGTGATACAAGCCTACCAGACGAGCTAAATAACTTATATACTCGCTTCGAGGCAAGCAACACTGAAGCATGCATGAGAGCATCAGCTTTTCCGGACAACTGTGTGATCACGCTCTCCGTAGCCGATGTTAGTAAGACCTTTAAACGGGTCAACATTCACAAGGCCGCAGGGCCAGATGGATTACCAGGACGTGTACTCTGAGCATGCGCTGGCCAACTGGCAAGTGTCTTCACTGACATTTTCAAACTGTTCCTGACCGAGTCTGTAATACCAACATGTTTCAAGCAGACCACCATAGTCCCTGTGCCCAAGAACACCAAGGTAACCTGCCTAAATGACTACCAACCAGTAGCACTCACGTCTGTAGACATGAAGTGCTTTGAAAGGCTGGTCATGGCTCACATCAACACCATTATCCCAGAAACCCTAGACCCACTCCATTTTGCATACTGTCCCAACAGATCCACAGATGATGCAATCTCTATTGCACTCCACACTGCCCTTTCTCACCTGTACAAAAGGAACACCTATGTGAGAATGCTATTCATTGACTACAGCTCAGTGTTCAACACCATAGTGACCTCAAAGCTCATCACTAAGCTAAGGACCCTCGGACTAAACACCTCCCTCTGCAACTGGATTCTGGACTTCCTGACGTGCCGCCCCCAGGTGGTAAGGGTAGGTAACAACGCATCCGCCACGCTGATCCTCAACACGGGGGCCCCTCAGGGGTGTGTGCTCAGTCCCCTCCTGAACTCCCTGTTCACCCATGACTGCATGGCCAAGCACGACTCCAACACCATCAAGTTTGCAGACGACGCAACAGTGGTAGGCCTGAGCACCGACAACAATGAGACAGCCTATAGGGAGGAGGTCAGACCTGGCAGTGATGCCAGGATAACCACCTCTCCTTCAATGTGATCAAGACAATGGAGATGATTGTGGACTACAGGAAAGGGAGGACCGAGCAAGTCCCCATTCTCATCGATGGGGCTGTAGTGGAGCAGGTTGAGAGCTTCAAGTTCCTTGGTGTCCACATCACCAACAAACTAACAAACTAACACACCAAGACAGTTGTGAAGAGGGCACAACAACGCCAATTCCCCCTCAGAAGACTGAAAAGATTTGGCATTGGTCCTCAGATCCTCAAAAAGTTCTACAGATGCATCCAGACTGGTTGTATCACTGCCTGGTATGGCAACTGCTCGGCCTCCGACCGCAAGGCAGTACATAGGGTAGTGCGTACAGCCCAGTACATCACTGGGGCCAAGCTTCCTGCCATCCAGAACCTCTATACCAGGCGGTGTCAGAGGAAGGCCCTAAAAATAGACGGTTCTCTCTGCTACCGCACGGCAAGTGGTACCGGAGCACCAAGTCTAGGTCCAAAAGGCTTCTAAACAGCTTCTACCCCCAAGCCATAATACTCCTGAACAGCTAATCAAATGGCTACCCAGACTATTTGCATTGAACCCCCCCACCCCCATTTTTATGCTGCTGCTACTCTCTATTATCTATGCATAGTCACTTTACTTCTACCTACATGTACATATTACCTCGACTAACCGATGCCCCCCAGCACATTGACTCTGTACCGGTACCACCTGTATATAGCCTCGCTACTGTTATTTTATTGTTGCTCCTTAATTATTTGCTATTTTCTATTTTTCTTTCTTTTCTTTCTTTCTTTTTTACTTCAGTTTATTTTAAATACTTTCTTAACACTTATTTTTCTTAACTGCATTGTTGGTTTAGGGCTTGTAAGTAAGCGTTTCACTGTAAGGTCTACTACACCTGTTGTATTTGGCGCATGTGACAAATACAATTTGATTTGATGTGTAGTGTACATATACCTCTCTGACACTAATAAGGTACAAAGTCCCACCTGACAATGACAGGGCCACACTGAGATGGTGGCACCCTGGCACACAGGTCCTGCAGTTCTATCAGATCTCGGGGGGTCAGCTCGTAGGGTTGGTGGGTGGGGGCAGTGGCCAGCCATCTATAGTCAGCAGAGGAGGAGCTGCGTCGGCGCCGGCCCTCTTGTGTCACCCTCTCCAGGCGGATACGTTCGGTGCGCTTCACCATGGCACCCAACTCCAGCATCAGAGTGTTGGTGACTAGTTCTTCTGCCGTACGCTGTCCAGGCACCTTCGGCTCCAGAGAAAACACTGCTGACCAGGGGAACATCTAGGGATGGGACCAATACAAGTTCTTGAAACTGTTTTCATGCTGCAAATTCATGCTATACGATACAGGATATTAATACAAAACATTTTTGAAGTAAATGTTTTATGCATCTTAATTGTTTAAATTTGTTCTTAAATCTTAATCAGATAAGTGCTTCATTCGGTAAAGAAACATACCTGGGGATACTTGATTGAGAGAACTGCAACTACAGGTAATTAGAATCACTGCAACATTGTATTTTTGTCTTAAGATGTCCTGCCCTGTTCAAGACACCATGTAAAAGTACATTTACCTGTAGTCAAACAGAAGTTTGATAGCTTACCTTTACAAAATTCTCTGAGTCAATTATTGAATAGTCTCTTTGTTACAAATCCTCTTCTTATCAATATGCAGACAATGACACAATTTCACAGTATAAAAAATATGTTTCTGTTGTCTTTGGTATGCAACTGGAAAAAATGTACTGTTAAAAAGAAAATCTAAAAATCTAAACTCTTTCACACACTGCTAACTGACCACCTTGCTACCTCGAAGGTCCGTGGCAGATAGGTATGTGTGTTTGTTCGGGATTGACAATGAATGTAATCCTGTATTAAAATACAGAGTGATTGACAGGTATTTTACCTCACAACAGGACTAACCTCATAAGCACACATGGAGGTGTTGCTAGACGTGTCAGGCTGTACATATCCAGTCAGCCAACTAGAGCAGCATAGCAGCAGGGGGTACTAGCAGTTTTGTAATGTCATCTGTGAATCAAAACAGAGACACTAGACCTTAAATATACAGTAAAACACAAGCAATATCTTCAGCGAGGAATCCTGATTAATGACTCTACTTAGATGCAGGTTGGTAAAGGAATGGTGTGGGTTTTGTCAATGATACTTGCATTTGATTAAATTGAAATGATAAACCTCAGATAAATGTTTATAGAACCCCTAGACCAACAGTGAGCTGAGTGTGACATTGGCAAGGTATTTCTACTCTTCCTGGAAGACCTAGGCACATATAGGAAAACTACCTCATTAGTGACAAAATAGTAACATCAAAAACTATTATATTTAGATCATGATCATCGTCCTAATAACTCCGATGCAGTTCCAGGTATCGTCGTCTGGATTTGAGCGTAATCTGAGATTAGGTCTGCGCATGAGGTAAAGCCGCCTCAATGCTGAGTGGTGTGGAAACCAAGGGGGGTTAGAGAAGTAACCACATCCCCATATATATATATATACAGTGCCTTGCGAAAGTATTCGGCCCCCTTGAACTTTGCGACATTTCAGGCTTCAAACATAAAGATATAAAACTGTATTTTTTTGTGAAGAATCAACAACAAGTGGGACACAATCATGAAGTGGAACGACATTTATTGGATATTTCAAACTTTTTTAACAAATCAAAAACTGAAAAATTGGGCGTGCAAAATTATTCAGCCCCCTTAAGTTAATACTTTGTAGCGCCACCTTTTGCTATGATTACAGCTGTAAGTCGCTTGGGGTATGTCTCTATCAGTTTTGCACATCAAGAGACTGACATTTTTTCCCATTCCTCCTTGCAAAACAGCTTGAGCTCAGTGTGGTTGGATGGAGAGCATTTGTGAACAGCAGTTTTCAGTTCTTCCCACAGATTCTCGATTGGATTCAGGTCTGGACTTTGACTTGGCCATTCTAACACCTGGATATGTTTATTTTTGAACCATTCCATTGTAGATTTTGCTTTATGTTTTGGATCATTGTCTTGTTGGAAGACAAATCTCTGTCTCAGGTCTTTTGCAGACTCCATCAGGTTTTCTTCCAGAATGGTCCTGTATTTGGCTCCATCCATCTTCCCATCAATTTTAACCATCTTCCCTGTCCCTGCTGAAGAAAAGCAGGCCCAAACCATGATGCTGCCACCACCATGTTTGACAGTGGGGATGGTGTGTTCAGCTGTGTTGCTTTTACGCCAAACATAACGTTTTGCATTGTTGCCAAAAAGTTCCATTTTGGTTTCATCTGACCAGAGCACCTTCTTCCACATGTTTGGTGTGTCTCCCAGGTGGCTTGTGGCAAACTTTAAATGACACTTTTTATGGATATCTTTAAGAAATGGCTTTCTTCTTGCCACTCTTCCATAAAGGCCAGATTTGTGCAATATACGACTGATTGTTGTCCTATGGACAGAGTCTCCCACCTCAGCTGTAGATCTCTGCAGTTCATCCAGAGTGATCATGGGCCTCTTGGCTGCATCTCTGATCAGTCTTCTCCTTGTATGAGCTGAAAGTTTAGAGGGACGGCCAGGTCTTGGTAGATTTGCAGTGGTCTGATACTCCTTCCATTTCAATATTATCGCTTGCACAGTGCTCCTTGGGATGTTTAAAGCTTGGGAAATCTTTTTGTATCCAAATCCGGCTTTAAACTTCTTCACAACAGTATCTCAGACCTGCCTGGTGTGTTCCTTGTTCTTCATGATGCTCTCTGCGCTTTTAACGGACCTCTGAGACTATCACAGTGCAGGTGCATTTATATGGAGACTTGATTACACACAGGTGGATTGTATTTATCATCATTAGTCATTTAGGTCAACATTGGATCATTCAGAGATCCTCACTGAACTTCTGGAGAGAGTTTGCTGCACTGAAAGTAAAGGGGCTGAATAATTTTGCACGCCCAATTTTTCAGTTTTTGATTTGTTAAAAAAGTTTGAAACATCCAATAAATGTCGTTCCACTTCATGATTGTGTCCCACTTGTTGTTGATTCTTCACAAAAAAATACAGTTTTATATCTTTATGTTTGAAGCCTGAAATGTGGCAAAAGGTCGCAAAGTTCAAGGGGGCCGAATACTTTCGCAAGGCACTGTATATATGAGAGAGAAAGAAGCAGAAAAGGAGGGAGAGAGAGAGAGAGAAAAAAGGGGGGGACAGAGAGAGGAAGAGAGAGGACGAGAGAGTGAGGAAGAGAGAGTGACGGCTGGTGGATGCTGTAGCCTACTAATGAGTGAGACTGAGTTGGATGTGTGGGTGGATGGGGGTAGGGGGGAGCATCACTCAGATGACATATACTGGATGACACAGTCATGTTATGTAATCGGGACATGATTGTTATAGTCTGAACATTTCTTTCAGATGCTCGTGTCTTCATATCAAATGTTCAAAAATGTGTTGTCCTTGACCTTGGCAATTTATCAATATGTATCTGTTTCACAAACTAGTCAGTGGGCCTAATATTACAATATGACATAACATGGACAGAATCTGTATCCAGAGATAATGAAGTATCTCTTCATATTTTCTGCAATGATTATAATGTCTGAAATGATTGATAATATAATAACTTGTGGTCGAAGACTAAGGAAAAGCTTAAAACCCCCTCTTGAAAATCTTTCTCTCTATTTATAGTTTCATCATACAGTACAATCTTTCATCGCTAGGTGTCATCCAAGAGGTCTTAATTTCCTCCTCCATTCTGACCACACGTCACTGACCGCCGCCTCGTGTCAAATCGTTTTTTGTTGGCTTGGGCTGCACGAGACTCACGTTTTTTTTTAGCATCCAGTTGTTGAGTTGAAACGCTAGCAGATTTTGAAGCCATCACCAGTCACGCTGCTGCAGAAATACTTCCATTAAACCTATATTCTGCTGCCACCTGTGAAGGAACAAATATGAGTGGATCTGAAGTCGCGTTGGAGCATTTGGATTTTACATCAGTATAAACTGGATCTGGACATACAGTGGGGCAAAAAAGTATTTAGTCAGCCACCAATTGTGCAAGTTCTCCCACTTAAAAAGATGAGAGAGGCCTGTAATTTTCTTCATAGGTACACTTCAACTATGACAGACAAAATGAGAAGAAAAAAAATCCCCAAAATCGCATTGTAGGATTTTTAATGAATTTATTTGCAAATTATGGTGGAAAATAAATATTTGGTCAATAACAAAAGTTTATCTCAATACTTTGTTATATACCCTTTGTTGGCAATGACAGAGGTCAAACGTTTTCTGTAAGTCTTCACAAGGTTTTCACACACTGTTGCTGGTATTTTGGCCCATTCCTCCATGCAGATCTCCTCTAGAGCAGTGATGTTTTGGGGCTGTTGCTGGGCAACACGGACTTTCAACTCCCTCCAAAGATTTTCTATGGGGTTGATTTTCTATGGCAAGGCCACTCCAGGACCTTGAAATGCTTCTTACGAAGCCACTGCTTCGTTGTGTTTGGGATCATTGTCATGCTGAAAGACCCAGCCACATTTCATCTTCAATGCCCTTGCTGATGGAAGGAGGTTTTCACTAAAAATCTCATGATACATGGCCCCATTCATTCTTTCCTTTACACGGATCAGTCGTCCTGGTCCCTTTGCAGAAAAACAGCCCCAAAGCATGATGTTTCCATGCTTCACAGTAGGTATGGTGTTCTTTGGATGCAACTCAGCATTCTTTGTCCTCCAAACACGACGAGTTGAGTTTTTACCAAAAAGTTATATTTTGGTTTCATCTGACCATATGACATTCTCACAATCTTCTTCTGGATAATCCAAATGCTCTCTAGCAAACTTCAGACGGCCCTGGACATGTACTGGCTTAAGCAGGGGGACACGTCTGGAACTGCAGGATTTGAGTCCCTGGCGGCGTAGTGTGTTACTGATGGTAGGCTTTGTTACTTTGGTCCCAGCTCTCTGCAGGTCATTCACTAGGTCCCCCCGTGTGGTCCTGAGATTTTTGCTCACCGTTCTTGTGATCATTTTGACCCCACGGGGTGAGATCTTGCGTGGAGCCCCAGATCGAGGGAGATTATCAGTGGTCTTGTATGTCTTCCATTTCCTAATAATTGCACCCACAGTTGATTTCTTCAAGCCAAGCTGCCTACCTATTGCAGATTCAGTCTTCCCAGCCTGGTGCAGGTCTACAATTTTGTTTCTGGTGTCCTTTGACAGTTCTTTGGTCTTGGCCATAGTGAAGTTTGTAGTGTGACTGTTTGAGGTTGTGGACAGGTGTCTTTTATAGTGATAACAAGTTCAAACAGGTGCCATTAATACAGGTAACGAGTGGAGGACAGAGTAGCCTCTTAAAGAAGAAGTTACAGGTCTGTGAGAGCCAGAAATCTTGCTTGTTTGTAGGTGACCAAATACTTATTTTCCACCATAATTTGCAAATGTGATTTTCTGGATTTTTTTTCTCATTTTGTCTGTCATAGTTGACATGTATCTATGATGAAAATTACAGGCCTCTCTCATCTTTTTAAGTGGGAGAACTTGCACAATTGGTGGCTGACTAAATACTTTTTGCCCCACTAAATGGTAACTCATTTACCAATGGTTAGTCTGGATTGGCTAATTTTAACTAGCTGGCTGGCAAGATAACCCAGTGTAGAATTGTCAATACTGTCTAGGTGGCTAACGTTTTTTCCTTTCTTTCTACTGTCATTACATATCTAGCTAAAGTAAAGATACATTGATACTAGCTAGCTAACTTACTATTTGAATATTCAAAACAATGCCATTGAGTGTTACATGGTGTGTTTCAGTGAATCAAACAGACAACAATATTGTCTTACTCCACAGTCCTGATTTCATCCAAGTGGTGGTTGAAGACGAGCGTGACAATCCTGGCTAGACCGATTCTGAATATTTTCCTGTCTTGTTCGTCTGAGGGACGTTGCCGCTGCTGTCTCCTAAACACGTTATTATTTATTGTCAAGCAGTATTTCCAAGTAACTTTGTTGCTATGATGAGTTGTAGCTAAATACTGTAAACAGTTTTGAACTTTGAGCTGTGAATTGCACTATGGCCTCTACCTAGAATGAAGGAAGGTTTCAAAGCAGCATGTTACTTGGCATACCTTTCATTCGAACCACAATGTGATTGTTGTCACACTAGAGAACTGAAACAATAGTTTTTGCAATGCCAGCTATACATAAGCCAGAGGAGCTGTCTCAACCTGAGGCTCCTCCAAAAGTGAAAGCATGCACACGGTGTTGTGTAGAAGAATAAACATAAGACTAAACACTCATTTAAGTTGGATTTGAATCCAGCATGCCTCCTGAAAAGTGGCTTGTCCCTGAAGAAGGCTGTCTGTGTTGTGCTAATGTGCTGGTGGAAACTGACAAGCTTGGTTACGCGGTTCAAACTAAGGCAAGCTGTGAGATAGATTGAAACATGTTCAGATGTTTCTTTGTCCTATTTTTTCTACTTTATTCAACATCACTGTCTCTTTCTATTCCAGCCTTAACTTCCTGGGGCATATTGGTCTTACCAGGCTGGTTCTCCAGTGTACCAACCCTGGTGTCTGAGAGATCTACCCTGATCGGGAGGGGATGAGCTGGGCAGAGGAGGACTGGACGGTGGGCCTGCCTGGCCGGGCCTTGCAGAAGGTCAAGGAGCTGCAGGTCCAGCATGAGAGGCTGAACAGAGAGAGACAGCAGAAACAGCTGCAGCTGGACAGCACGCAGACCTCCCTCAACAAACAGACTGTCAAGGTACGAGGCCTATGTTAAGTTAAGGTATTGTGTTCAGTTCACGAGGCAGACAAAGTTGTGATCTGAGTTAGGTGATGATTACTGTAGAGAAAGGATATTGAGCTGTAAAACAACAACAATGCAGTGCTTTGCTCAGCTGGTTTAATACTCTTAACATGCTTTTCCTCTCATGCTGTAGCCTAAACACCTGTTTGTTGTTGCTTTTAGCCAAATGCTATGTTGTTGTCATGCCAAGTCTGTTATGTCTGCGATCCCTGTACAGGGACTAAAATCAGCGGAAATTTCAGAGCGCCAACTGTAGTACTCGATAAAACTCAAACTTTCATTAAAACACACATGCAGGGTACTCAATTAAAGCTACACTTGTTGTGAATCTAGCCAACATGTCAGATTTGTAAAATGCTTTTCGGCGAAAGCATGAGAAGCTATTATCTGATAGCATGCACCCCCTGAAATACCTGAACGAGACGCAAACAAAATAATTAGCGTAGCCGGCGCTACAACAAAACACAGAAATAAAATATAAAACATTCATTACCTTTGACGAGCTTCTTTGTTGGCACTCCTATATGTCCCATAAACATCACAATTGGGTCTTTTTCCCGATTAAATCCGTCAAAGTATACCCAAAATGTTGATTTATGAAGCCCGTCTGATCCAGGAAAAAGCGCCTTTCCAAAACGCAACGTCATTGTATAAAATTACTAAAAGTTGCCTATAAACTTTTACATATCACTTCAAACTACTTTTGTAAACCAACTTTAGGTATTAATAAACGTTAATAATCGAAAAAATTGATCACGGGGCGATCTGTATTCGATAGCAGCAAGTCTTGAAATCATCGTCCATATTTTGCCTTTCATAACTTCCTTCGGTGGACCCCAAGACAGGAAGTGCCTATTCGTCATCACATACTAATAAAATGCCAGTACTGGCGACATCGTGTGGAAGCTGTAGGCATTGTAAACGGGTCTCTATCTATTTTCCCTTGCCGTAGACAATACATTGACTGGCATATGTATTTTTTCTTTTGTGTTTTTTGTGAATAGTTTTCCTCTGGATTTTTACTCCTAAACACGTTCTGTTAAAGCCACAGACATGATTTAACCAGTTTTAGAGACTTCAGAGTGTTTTCTATCCACACATACTAATCATATGCATATACTATATTCCTGCCATGAGTAGCAGGACGTTGAAATGTTGCGCGATTTTTAACAAAAATCTGCGAAAATTCGCAGCATCTTAAACAGGTTTTAAAGCAAGAACAGACTGGCACCTAGACTAGTGTGTACTACTACTATGTCAGGAAGTAAATGGTGTTTTTCTGGTGTATTCTTTAAATTGTTATTTCCTGGTTTCCTGACATTATTGAGCTGATATCTACCCTCTCTCTGTCTGCTCTTCTCCCTTGCCTCTTCTCTCCGTCTGCCACACTCCTTTACCTCTCTCTCTCCTCTCCATCTCTCCTTTCCTTTGTCCTCCTCTCTCCGTCTGCCCGTCTCCTTTACCTCTCTCTCTCCTCTCCATCTCTCCTTTCCTTTCTCCGTCTGCCCGTCTCCTTTACCTCTCTCTCTCCTCTCCATCTCTCCTTTTCTTTCTTCTCCTCTCTCCGTCTGCCCGTCTCCTTTACCTCTCCTCTCTCCTCTCCATCTCTCATTTCCTTTCTCCCCCTCTCTCCGTCTGCCTGTCTCCTTTACCTCTCCTCTCTCCTCTTCTCTCCCCTCTTCTGTCTGCCCATCTGCTCTCTACCTCTCCTCTCTTCTTCAGTATGAGTAGGTGCGCAGGGAGCTGCAGTGTGTACAGAGGGAGTTTACAGGGGGCTCGTGAGGAGGTGCAGGCAGGTGCGTGTGCGCGGGAGCGTCTCTCTCAGGATCTCCAAGTGAAACAGGCCCAGGTGTGATCACTGGAGGGACTCGGCACGAACCCTCACACACACCCTCGAAAAGGAGGTGAAAAGGTGAGTAGCAGCAGCTATGGACATTTGACATGCAACATTTTAATTTACTGGACATTTGACATGCAACATTTTAATTTACTGGACATTTGACATGCAACATTTTAATTTACTGGACATTTGACATGCAACATTTTAATTTACTGGACATTTGACATGCAACATTTTAATTTACTGGACATTTGACATGCAACATTTTAATTTACCGGACATTTGACATGCAACATTTTAATTTACCGGACATTTGACATGCAACATTTTAATTTACTGGACCCATATGCATTGGGTCCAGTAACCTGATTAGGGCTTCCACCAACGGTGCTCTGAATGACAGAAATAAGGTTTATAATATGGTAATTCATATTAACAGAACATGCAAGTCGAGGATGCAATGATGATCTGTCCTTTTTACCGAATTCTGATGTGCACTTTGAACATGTTAGAATAACTGTAGGTGGGAGGCAGGGATACAGAGGCGAGGGGGACAATAATGCAGTACACGTCAGAGTGAGTTCAATACCTAAAATTGAGGCCTTGTCAGTACAACCAGCCACACATGTTCTGACCACACTGTATTCGCTGTCATCGTACCATATGTGTTCCCAGTTCTATAACCCAGTGTTGTAGCTGCACTTGTTTTCATTCCTCTTTTCTCATCCCACCTTTTTCATCCCACCTTCAGCAACAGCTCAAGTTCTCAGACCCTGGCGTCTCGCCCGTGCCCATGTTCCCACAACAACAAGCCAAGGGCACGCCCCACCGGTGTCCGTCCCACCAATCAGACTCCTCCACTCCCGCGGCTGTGTTTCCGTGGGAATGGGACGACCAAAAGCCTTCCACCAGGGGACGACTCGCTCCTCCTCCATCTCCCCCTCTCCCCTCCAGCAATGTCATCAGACGAGGATGCTGGGGGTTGTGGGATGGTGGAGGACCTCGGGAGAGAGACAGACAGTACGTGTCAGTTTGTCACCTTTGTTATCACTTATTGCCAGTTCAGTGGCAACGCAGTTCATGTGTTCTGATGTCAGACTCCACTCCAAGCACCTTGGTTTATCATATACTGTATGTCCCAACATCATATATTTGATACATTCTGATGTCTGGCTTCAAATCTCTCTCTAGTATTTCCAATGATCTGAGGATTTGTTTCCCTTAGTAGGGCAATAATATGGGTTGTATTTGTTTCCATTAGTAGGGCAATAATATATGGGTTGTATTTGTTTCCCTTAGTAGGGCAATAATATGGGTTGTATTTGTTTCCATTAGTAGGGCAATAATAAATGGGTCGTATTTGTTTCCATTAGTAGGGCAATAATAAATGGGTCGTATTTGTTTCCCTTAGTAGGGCAATAATATATGGGTTGTATTTGTTTCCCTTAGTAGGGCAATAATATATGGGTTGCATTTGTTTCCATTAGTAGGGCAATAATATATGGGTTGCATTTGTTTCCCTTAGTAGGGCAATAATATATGGGTTGTATTTGTTTCCCTTAGTAGGGCAATAATATATGGGTTGTATTTGTTTCCGTTAGTAGGGCAATAATATATGGGTTGCATTTGTTTCCATTAGTAGGGCAATAATAAATGGGTCGTATTTGTTTCCCTTAGTAGGGCAATAATATATGGGTTGTATTTGTTTCCCTTAGTAGGGCAATAATATATGGGTCGTATTTGTTTCCCTTAGTAGGGCAATAATATATGGGTTGCATTTGTTTCCCTTAGTAGGGCAATAATAAATGGGTCGTATTTGTTTCCCTTAGTAGGGCAATAATATATGGGTTGTATTTGTTTCCCTTAGTAGGGCAATAATATATGGGTTGCATTTGTTTCCATTAGTAGGGCAATAATAAATGGGTCGTATTTGTTTCCCTTAGTAGGGCAATAATATATGGGTTGTATTTGTTTCCCTTAGTAGGGCAATAATATATGGGTTGTATTTGTTTCCCTTAGTAGGGCAATAATATATGGGTTGCATTTGTTTCCATTAGTAGGGCAATAATAAATGGGTCGTATTTGTTTCCATTAGTAGGGCAATAATATGGGTTGTATTTGTTTCCCTTAGTAGGGCAATAATATATGGGTTGTATTTGTTTCCCTTAGTAGGGCAATAATATGGGTTGTATTTGTTTCCCTTAGTAGGGCAATAATATATGGGTTGTATTTGTTTCCCTTAGTAGGGCAATAATATGGGTTGTATTTGTTTCCCTTAGTAGGGCAATAATAAATGGGTTGTATTTGTTTCCCTTAGTAGGGCAATAATATATGGGTTGTATTTGTTTCCCTTAGTAGGGCAATAATATATGGGTTGCATTTGTTTCCATTAGTAGGGCAATAATAAATGGGTCGTATTTGTTTCCCTTAGTAGGGCAATAATATATGGGTTATACTTAATTGAGGAAAATAAGAACAATCCGAAATTCCTTTTTGATACTGTCGCAAAGCTAACTAAAAAGCAGCATTCCCCAAGAGAGGATGACTTTCACTTTAGCAGTGATAAATTCATGAACTTCTTTGAGGAAAAGATTTTGATTATTAGAAAGCAAATTACGGACTCCTCCTTAAATCTGCGTATTCCTTCAAAGCTCAGTTGTCCTGAGTCTGCACAACTCTGCCAGGACCTAGGATCAAGAGAGACGCTCAAGTGTTTTAGTACTATATCTCTTGACACAATGATGAAAATAATCATGGCCTCTAAACCTTCAAGCTGCATACTGGACCCTATTCCAACTAAACTACTGAAAGAGCTGCTTCCTGTGCTTGGCCCTCCTATGTTGAACATAATAAACGGCTCTCTATCCACCGGATGTGTACCAAACTCACTAAAAGTGGCAGTAATAAAGCCTCTCTTGAAAAAGCCAAACCTTGACCCAGAAAATATAAAAAACTGTCGGCCTATATCGAATCTTCCATTCCTCTCAAAAATTTTAGAAAAGGCTGTTGCGCAACAACTCACTGCCTTCCTGAAGACAAACAATGTATACGAAATGCTTCAGTCTGGTTTTAGACCCCATCATAGCACTGAGACGGCACTTGTGAAGGTGGTAAAGGACATTTTAATGGCATCGGACCGAGGCTCTGCATCTGTCCTCGTGCTCCTAGACCTTAGTGCTGCTTTTGATACCATCGATCACCACATTCTTTTGGAGAGATTGGAAACCCAAATTGGTCTACACGGACAAGTTCTGGCCTGGTTTAGATCTTATCTGTCGGAAAGATATCAGTTTGTCTCTGTGAATGGTTTGTCCTCTGACAAATCAACTGTAAATTTCGGTGTTCCTCAAGGTTCCGTTTTAGGACCACTATTGTTTTCACTATATATTTTACCTCTTGGGGATGTCATTCGAAAACATAATGTTAACTTTCACTGCTATGCGGATGACACACAGCTGTACATTTCAATTAAACATGGTGAAGCCCCAAAATTGCCCTTGCTAGAAGAATGTGTTTCAGACATAAGGAAGTGGATGGCTGCAAACTTTCTACTTTTAAACTCGGACAAAACAGAGATGCTTGTTCTAGGTCCCAAGAAACAAAGAGATCTTCTGTTGAATCTGACAATTAATCTTAATGGTTGTACAGTCGTCTCAAATAAAACTGTGAAGGACCTCGGCGTTACTCTGGACCCTGATCTCTCTTTTGAAGAACATATCAAGACCATTTCAAGGACAGCTTTTTTCCATCTACGTAACATTGCAAAAATCAGAAACTTTCTGTCCAAAAATGATGCAGAAAAATTAATCCATGCTTTTGTCACTTCCAGGTTAGACTACTGCAATGCTCTACTTTCCGGCTACCCGGATAAAGCACTAAATAAACTTCAGTTAGTGCTAAATACGGCTGCTAGAATCCTGACTAGAACCAAAAAATTTGATCATATTACTCCAGTGCTAGCCTCTCTACACTGGCTTCCTGTCAAAGCAAGGGCTGATTTCAAGGTTTTACTGCTAACCTACAAAGCATTACATGGGCTTGCTCCTACCTATCTCTCTGATTTGGTCCTGCCGTACATACCTACACGTACGCTACGGTCACAAGACGCAGGCCTCCTAATTGTCCCTAGAATTTTTAAGCAAACAGCTGGAGGCAGGGCTTTCTCCTATAGAGCTCCATTTTTATGGAACGGTCTGCCTACCCATGTCAGAGACGCAAACTCGGTCTCAACCTTTAAGTCTCTACTGAAGACTCATCTCTTCAGTGGGTCATATGATTGAGTGTAGTCTGGCCCAGGAGTGGGAGGGTGAACGGAAAGGCTCTGGAGCAACGAACCGCCCTTGCTGTCTCTGCCTGGCCGGTTCCCCTCTTTCCACTGGGATTCTCTGCCTCTAACCCTATTACAGGGGCTGAGTCACTGGCTTTACTGGGGCTCTCTCATGCCGTCCCTGGAGGGGGTGCGTCACCTGAGTGGGTTGAGTCACTGATGTGGTCGTCCTGTCTGGGTTGGCGCCCCCCCCCCCCCCCCCCTTGGGTTGTGCCGTGGCGGAGGTCTTTGTGGGCTATACTCAGCCTTGTCTCAGGATGGTAAGTTGGTGGTTGAAGATATCCCTCTAGTGTTGTGGGGGCTGTGCTTTGGCAAAGTGGGTGGGGTTATATCCTTCCTGTTTGGCCCTGTCCGGGGGTGTCCTCGGATGGGGCCACAGTGTCTCCTGACCCCTCCTGTCTCAGCCTCCAGTATTTATGCTGCAGTAGTTTATGTGTCGGGGGGCTGGGGTCAGTTTGTTATATCTGGAGTACTTCTCCTGTCCTATTCGGTGTCCTGTGTGAATCTAAGTGTGCGTTCTCTAATTCTCTCCTTCTCTCTTTCTCTCTCTCGGAGGACCTGAGCCCTAGGACCATGCCCCAGGAATACCTGACATGATGACTCCTTGCTGTCCCCAGTCCACCTGGCTGTGCTGCTGCTCCAGTTTCAACTGACCTGAGCCATAGGACCATGCCCCAGGAATACCTGACATGATGACTCCTTGCTGTCCCCAGTCCACCTGACTGTGCTGCTGCTCCAGTTTCAACTATTCTGCCTTATTATAATTCGACCATGCTGGTCATTTATGAACATTTGAACATCTTGACCATGTTTTGTTATAATCTCCACCCGGCACAGCCAGAAGAGGACTGGCCACCCCACATAGCCTGGTTCCTCTCTAGGTTTCTTCCTAGGTTTTGGCCTTTCTAGGGAGTTTTTCCTAGCCACCGTGCTTCTACACCTGCATTGCTTGCTGTTTGGGGTTTTAGGCTGGGTTTCTGTACAGCACTTTGAGATATCAGCTGATGTACGAAGGGCTATATAAATAAATTTGATTTGATTTGATTTGTTTGTATTTGTTTCCCTTAGTAGGGCAATAATATATGGGTTGTATTTGTTTCCCTTAGTAGGGCAATAATATATGGGTTGCATTTGTTTCCATTAGTAGGGCAATAATAAATGGGTCGTATTTGTTTCCATTAGTAGGGCAATAATATGGGTTGTATTTGTTTCCCTTAGTAGGGCAATAATAAATGGGTTGTATTTGTTTTTTGAGTGCTGGTTTGGAGCAGGAAGGATGCAGTTAAAGTTAAACTAGTAAATACAGCTAGCTTCCTTTTGACAGCAGGAGGGCAGAGGGAGACACAGTCCAATGTTTGCTTTAGGTGAAAGTCATAGAGAGTGTGTTTAGCCTGATGGCCTTGAGATAGCCTTGATGGCCTTGTCTTCCCTGCTGGTCGGCTGACAGCTGGCTGCAGTGATGGGCTTTGTGTCATCCTGTATGGCTCCAGACACATTGAATTACTGGCCTTTCAGTACAGACACTGCGTTCTTCAACAGAGGAGACAAGACTGCTCAAATGTACTGTGAAATTAGCTCCAAATGGATTTTACATGACTTGAAATCCATTGGAATTGTGAAACCCCAAAGTAATTTGAGAAACAGAGCTGATAGTGCATTGACAGTTGACTGACTCCCCTTAGGACATCTGTATGGATTGTCCTACTTTCACAATCACCAACAGTAGCTACAGTGGTGTTGTTGTTTTTGGCCCATCCACCACCACTGTTCAGAGAACAAAATAAACATTGTTTTTACAGCTTATTTTTTTGTTGTTACATGTACAGTCTACACACATTTTATGTACATGGCCCTTTTATTTGTATATATATTTTTTACAGTAGTTACATAGCAAGAATAAAGTAATTTGACATTTTGATATACATTATGTTTTCAGTCATAACTATTGTAGAACATGAGCTTTTAAAGCATCCCCTCAGCTACTCTCAGTCCATCCCACTTATCTCCATAACCCACCCATCAGCTATTCTGTCCATCCCACCTATCTTCATAACCCACCCCTCAGCTATTCTGTCCATCCCACCACCCCCAGGTGGTGAGGGTAGGTAACAACATCTCCACCCCGCTGATCCTCAACACTGGGGCCCCACAAGGGTGCGTTCTGAGCCCTCTCCTGTACTCCCTGTTCACCCACGACTGCGTGGCCATGCACGCCTCCAACTCAATCATCAAGTTTGCGGACGACACTACAGTGGTAGGCTTGATTACCAACAACGACGAGACGGCCTACAGGGAGGAAGTGAGGGCCCTCGGAGTGTGGTGTCAGGAAAATAACCTCACACTCAACGCCAACAAAACAAAGGAGATGATTGTGGACTTCAGGAAACAGCAGAGGGAGCACCCCCCTATCCACATCGATGGGACAGTAGTGGAGAGGGTAGTAAGTTTTAAGTTCCTCGGCGTACACATCACAGACAAACTGAATTGGTCCACCCACACAGACAGCATCGTGAAGAAGGCGCAGCAGCGCCTCTTCAACCTCAGGAGGCTGAAGAAATTTGGCTTGTCACCAAAAGCACTCACAAACTTCTACAGATGCACAATCGAGAGCATCCTGTCGGGCTGTATCACCGCCTGGTACGGCAACTGCTCCGCCCACAACCGTAAGGCTCTCCAGAGGGTAGTGAGGTCTGCACAACGCATCACCGGGGGCAAACTACCTGCCCTCCAGGACACCTACACCACCCGATGTGACAGGAAGGCCATAAAGATCATCAAGGACAACAACCACCCGAGCCACTGCCTGTTCACCCCGCTGTCATCCAGAAGGCGAGGTCAGTATAGGTGCATCAAAGCAGGGACCGAGAGACTGAAAAACAGCTTCTATCTCAAGGCCATCAGACTGTTAAACAGCCACCACTAACATTGAGTGGCTGCTGCCAACACACTGACTCAACTCCAGCCACTTTAATAATGGGAATTGATGGGAATTGATGTAAAATATATCACTAGTCACTTTAAACAATGCTACTTAATATAATGTTTACATACCCTACATTATTCATCTCATATGTATATGTATATACCGTACTCAATACCATCTACTGCATCTTGCCTATGCCGTTCTGTACCATCACTCATTCATATATCTTTATGTACATGTTCTTTATCCCTTTACACTTGTGTGTATAAGGTAGTAGTTTTGGAATTGTTAGGTTAGATTACTCGTTGGTTATTACTGCATTGTCGGAACTAGAAGCACAAGCATTTCGCTACACTCGCATTAACATCTGCTAACCATGTGTATGTGACAAATAAATTTGATTTGATTTGATATCCCCGTAAACGCACCCCTGAGCTACTCTGTCCATCCCACCTATCTCCATAACCCACCCCTCAGCTACTCTGTCCATCCCACCTATCTCCGTAAACCCACCCCTCAGCTACTCTGTCCATCCCATCTATCTCCGTAACCCACCCCTCAGCTACTCTGTCCATCCCACCTATCTCTGTAAACCCACCCCTCAGCTACTCTGTCCATCCCACCTATCTCCGTAAACCCACCCCTCAGCTACTCTGTCCATCCCACCTATCTCCGTAAACCCACCCCTCAGCTACTCTGTCCATCCCACCTATCTCCGTAAACCCACCCCTCACCTACTCTGTCCATCCCACCTATCTCCGTAAACCCACCCCTCAGCTACTCTGTCCATCCCACCTATCTCCGTAAACCCACCCCTCAGCTACTCTGTCCATCCCACCTATCTCCGTAAACCCACCCCTCAGCTACTCTGTCCATCCCACCTATCTCCGTAAACCCACCCCTCAGCTACTCTGTCCATCCCACCTATCTCCATAAACCTGCCCTCTTCTGATTTCCGTGGGACATATTTTTTCCAACTGTGCTGTTTCACATAAATTCTGAACCCGTTTAATCGCATAAGTATCTACAATTTGTAAGTTAAAGATAAATATTTTTACTAATAGTATTATTATATTGTTGATCAATTGACTATTGCTATTTGTAGGGTTCATTTCAAATAAATGTTTTTTTTGTTTGTTGCTTTTCTTGAACCTGTGACCAGAAACAAGCTACATGGGGCAATACCAGTATAAGTCATATATTGATGCTGTCTCTATGGTAGAACATCTGCAGAGCTGAGATAGTTACAGTGGATGGTGAAAGTATTCACCCCCCTTGGCATTTTTCCTATTTTGTTGCCTTACAACCTGTAATTCAAATGGATTTTTGGGGGGGTTGTATCATTTGATTTACACAACATGCCTACCACTTTGAAGATGGAAAATATTTTGGATTGTGAAACAAACAAGAAATAAGACAAAAAAACTAACTTGAGTGCATAACTATTCACCCCCCCAAAGTCAATACTTTGTAGAGCCACCTTTTGCAGCAATTACAGCTGAAAGTCTCTTGGGGTATGTCTCTATAAGCTTGGCACATCTAGCCACTGGGATTTTTGCCCATTCTTCAAGGCAAAACTGCTCCAGCTCCTTCAAGTAGGATGGGTTCCGCTGGTGTACAGCAATCTTTAAGTCATACCACAGATTCTCAACTGGATTGAGGTCTGGGCTTTGACTAGGCCATTCCAAGACATTTAAATGTTCCCCTTAAACCATTCGAGTGTTGCTTTAGCAGTATGCTTAGGGTCATTGTCCTGCTGGAAGGTGGACCTCCGTCCCAGTCTCAAATCTCTGGAAGACTGAAATAGGTTTCCCTCAAGAATTTCCCTGTATTTAGCGCCATCCATCGTTCCTTCAATTCTGACCAGTTTCCCAGTCCCTGCCAATGAAAAACATCTCCACAACATGATGCTGCCACCACCATGCTTCACTGTGTTCACTGTGAGAGGATGTTCTCGGGTTGATGAGAGGTGTTGGGTTTGCACCAGACAGGGTTTTCCTTGATGGGCAAAAAGCTCAATTTTAGCCTCATCTGACCAGAGTACCTTCTTCCGTATGTCTGGGGAGTCTCCCACATGCCTTTTGGCGAACACCAAACATGTTTGCTTATTTTTTTCTGGCCACTCTTCCGTAAAGCCCAGCTCTGTGGAGTATACGGCTTAAGGTGGTCCTATGGACAGATACTCCAATCTCCGCTCTGAAGCCTTGCAGCTCCTTCAGTATTATCTTTGGTCTCTTTGTTGTCTTTCTGATTAATGCCCTCCTTGCCTGGTGTCGTGGAAAATTGCAAGATTATGTTTAATGCTTGTATTACATTATAATAGTTGTTACGTTCGACAGAATAGAGTATTAGGTGTGCGTGTTCCACTGAGGATGGGCCTCTATGAGATAACACGGACAGAGGAGATTTACGATGTCTTTGGGGTGATAAAACCTAAAGAGCATTCCAGATAACATGAGCTAATGGTTCTGTTCTATGCCGTATCAGGGAGAGACGGTTCCCCTTTGGAGTGAGGGGGCCAAACACTGGTCTTTACAATGAGAGCTGTTGACACAGCAGTAACTGTCTGCTGTGTTTTATAGATATCTTTCATACAAATCTTAACCTTTGTGAGCTGTTGACACAGCAGTAACTGTCTGCTATGTTTTATAGATATCTTTCATACAAATCTTAACCTTTGTGAACTGTTGACACAGCAGTAACTGTCTGCTATGTTTTATAGATATCTTTCATACAAATCTTAACCTTTGTGAACTGTTGACACAGCAGTAACTGTCTGCTGTGTTTTATAGATATCTTTCATACAAATCTTAACCTTTGTGAACTGTTGACACAGCAGTAACTGTCTGCTGTGTTTTATAGATATCTTTCATACAAATCTTAACCTTTGTGAACTGTTGACACAGCAGTAACTGTCTGCTGTGTTTTATAGATATCTTTCATACAAATCTTAACCTTTGTGAACTGTTGACACAGCAGTAACTGTCTGCTGTGTTTTATAGATATCTTTCATACAAATCTTAACCTTTGTGAACTGTTGACACAGCAGTAACTGTCTGCTGTGTTTTATAGATATCTTTCATACAAATCTTAACCTTTGTGAACTGTTCTTAAGATCTGTGGTTCGTCATGTAAGTTGAGATGGGTGTATCTTGGCTATTAAAGATCTTTATACTTTTCTGTTGGTACTTTTCAATGGTTTATTAGGGATGACACATCATTGAAAGTCAAAAAGGCTATTGCAAAGCTCTTATAAAAAAAATATGTAGTTTAAGTGTAACTCTGACTGGTGTGTAGTTTGTAACTCTCATTTGGTAAAGCAGAAAAATGCCACGACACTGGTCCATTCATTTTGGTGGGCGGCTCTCTCTTGACAGGTTTGTTGTGGTGCCATTTTCTTTCCATTTTTTTTTTAAATAATGGATTTAATGTTACTCTGTCGATGTTCAAAGTTTCTTATTGTTTTATAACCCAACCCTGATCTGTTGGAGAGCTCCTTGGTCTTCATAGTGCCGCTTTCTTGGTGGTGCCCCTTGCTTAGTGGTGTTGCCGACTCTGGGGCCTTTCAGAACAGGTGTATATTTACTGAGATCATGTGACAGATCATGTGACACTTAGATTGCACACAGGTGGACTTTATTTAACTAATTATGTGACTTCTGAAGGTAATTGGTTGCACCAGATCTAATTTAGGGGCTTCATAGCAAAGGGGGTGAATACATATGCACGCACCACTTATCTGTTTTTTATTTTTTAGAATTTTTTTAAACAAATACATTTTTCCATTTCACTTGACCAATTTGGACTATTTTGTGTATGTCCATAACATGAAATCCAAATAAAAATCTATTTAAATTACAGGTTGTAATTCAACAAAATAGGAAAAATGCCAAGGGGTTTGAATATTTGAATATTTTTGCAAGGTACTGAATATGCCCCATATACATAACATTATGTTTGTGGCAAGAATTTTTGTACAATAGTTTTTTATTTATTTAACTAGGCCAGTCATGTAAGAACAAATTCTTATTTACAATGAAGGCCAAACCCAGACGACGCTGGGCCAATTGTGCGCCACCCTATGGGACTCCCAATCAGGACCAAATGTGTTGCAGCCTGGATTCGAACTGGAGCCCCCAGTTTAAATTGAAAAAAAGTTTTGATTCAAGCGTTGTTTTGCGTATCATTTCATAAACCATGTGCCACGGAATCGGCACATCTCAAATCTCTTCCCAACTATTTTGCAACCTGTATGGGGCAGTGGTCAACATTTTGGCCCTCAAGTAAAACTGATATATATTTTTTATTGAGATGAATGTTTTTTTGTTGACAATGTTGGTGTTTAATAAAGGACAGACAAACAAGTTCTTTATCTTCTTCCACTTGCCTCCTCCATTTTTGCGGTAATGCTGTAATCAGTTGGTTGTGATTTTGGATAGACCAGACAGCTACAGTGCTAATCAATGTGTTAGTCGTTCTGACAATCAATCTAATAGCTATCTGATAAATCAGTCACTTCCCTGTTTACATTCTCAACATATAACAACATCCACAACGTATCTACCATGAATCACTAACACTCTCGCTCAAATACATGTCATTAAATTCAAGACCCTTTTAGAAAGAACTTACCAAAGCAAACAGGGAACATGTTCTCTCCTATCTCTGCTCCCCTCTCTCAATATGATATTAAACATGTATATCTGTCTCTCTCTCTCTCTCTCTCCCCATCTCTCCCAGTGTCCGGGTGTGTAGCCGAGCTGCAGGGGCGTATGCGTGGCCTACAAGGGGAGATGAGTGTGAGTGGTTCAGACAGTCCCAGGATGCTCTAGCCAACGCCAGGAGAGACCTGACCACCAGAGAACAGTCTACAGAGGGCCAAGGACGAACTGAGCCTCGCTCACACGCGCATCTCACAGGGGAGCGATCGGGTATGGATGCACACACACTGTATGAAACACACAGCGGGAGTGACTGCCAAACACAGACACGAGTGTGACGGCAAGGCAGAGGGACACAGCCACATCTATCACACATTCAGTTATACTGTGTGTCTCCTCTCCAGGCCCAGTCGTTGGAGCAGCGTGTGAAGCAGCTGCAGGAGGAACTGAAGTGTCAGAGACAGAACACTGAGAGCAGCCGCCTGCAGCACCAGCAACGCACCAGAGACCTGGACAAGCAACACCGGAGGGTGAGGAGGGGGTGGGTGTGTCTGAGGGTTGCATGCACCCTTCCACTGTGCGTTAGATGATCTGGAGAAGGACAACCAAAGGGTGTGGGTGGGGGGGGGTGTCTCATATCCCCATGTAGCTACACACCCAGGTGTGATGGTGTGTAAGGTGATCTGTAAAAAGTCTAGTGTAAAATCAAGTAAAATTAAAAAATTGTTTACATGCGCACTTACAAGCCTGTTCCCAACAATGCAGAGTTTAAAAAGTAAGACAAATATTTTCAATAAAGACAGTGCATTCAGAGTATTCAGACCCATTCCCCTTTCCCACTTTTTTTTTTATGTTACAGCCTTATTCTAAATGTTTTCCCTCATCAATCTACACACAATACCCCATAATGACAAAGCAAAAACAGGTTTTTAGACAGTTTAGCAAATGTATTAACAATAAAAAACAGAAATGCTTAAGTATTCAGACCCTTTGCTATGAGAATTGAAATTGAGATTGGATACATCCTGTTTTCATTGATCATCCTTGAGATGTTTCTACAACTTGATTGGATTCCACCTGTAGTAAATTAAATTGGTTGAACATGATTTGGAAAGGCACACACCTGTCTATGTAAGGTCCCACAGTTGACAGTGCATGTCAGAGCAAAACCAAGCCATGAGGTCAAAGGAATTGTCTATAGAGCTCTGAGACAGGATGGTGTCGAGGCACAGTTCCAAAACATTTCTGTAGCATTGAAGGTCCCCAAGAACACAGTGTCTTCCATCATTCTTAAATGGAAGAAGTTTGGAACCACCAAGACTCTTCCTAGAGCTGGCCGCCCAGCCAAACTGAGCAATCAGGAGAGAAGCGCCTTGGTCAGGGAGGTGACCAAGAACCCGTGGTCACTCTGACAGAGCTCCAGAGTTCCTCTGTGGAGATGGAAGAACCTTCCAGAAGGACAACCATATCTGCAGCACTCCACCAATCAGGCCTTTATGGTAGAGTGGCCAGACAGAAGCCATTCCTCAGTAAAAGGTACATGACAGCCAGCTTGGAGTTTGCCAAAAGGCATCTAAAGACCTTCAGACCATGAGAAACAAGATTCTCTGGTCTGATGAAACCAAGATTCAACCATTTGGCATGAATGCCAAGTGTCATGTCTTGAGGAAACCTGACACCATCCCTACGCTGAAGCGTAGTGGTGGCAGCATCATGCTGTGGGCATGTTTTTCAGCGGCAGGGACTGGGAGACTAGTTAGGATCGAGGGAAAGATGAACGGAGCAAAGTATAGAGAGATCCTTGATGAAAACCTGCTGGGGCGAAGGTTCACCTTCCAACAGGACAACGACCCTAAGCACACAGCCAAGGCAATGCAGGAGTGGCTTCGGGACAAGTCTCTGAATGACCATCTCTGGAGAGACCTGAAAATAGCTGTGCAGCGACGCTCCCCAACCAACCTGACAGAACTTGAGAGGATCTGCATAGAAGAATGGGAGAAACTCTCCAAATACAGGTGTGCCAAACTTGTTGTGTCATACCCAACAAGACCCGAAGCAGCCAAAGATGCTTCAACAAAGTACTGAGTAAAGGGTCTGAATGCTTATGTAAATGTGATATTTCATTTTTTTCTCTTTAATGAATTTGCTCCAATGTAATAACTTTTTATTTTTATTTTATTTTTTTAAGATGTCATTTTTGGGTATTGTGTGTAGATTGATGATGGGGAAAAAAATATATAATCCATTTTAGAATAAGGCTGTAAAGTTACAAAAAAAACGTGGGAAAAGTCTGGATACTTTCCAAATGCACTGTATCTAATCTAGTTCAATATGATAAGGCATTCACTGTATCTAATCTAGTTCAATATGATAAGGCATTCACTGTATCTAATCTAGTTCAATATGATAAGGCATTCACTGTATCTAATCTAGTTCAATATGATAAGGCATTCACTGTATCTAATCTAGTTCAATATGATAAGGCATTCACTGTATCTAATCTAGTTCAATATGATAAGGCATTCACTGTATCTAATCTAGTTCAATATGATAAGGCATTCACTGTATCTAATCTAGTTCAATATGATAAGGCATTCACTGTATCTAATCTAGTTCAATATGATAAGGCATTCACTGTATCTAATCTAGTTCAATATGATAAGGCATTCACTGTATCTAATCTAGTTCAATATGATAAGGCATTCACTGTATCTAATCTAGTTCAATATGATAAGGCATTCATTGGTTTAATCCCAAATGGCACCCTATTCCCCTTATAGTGCACTACTTTTGACCAGGACCCATAGATGGGGAATAGGATGCCATTTGGGAAGCGTCCATTCTCTTCCTTTCTCTCCAATAGACACTGAACACAATAGAGCTACAGTACATATGGTTTCGCTAGCTGCCTCAAATCAGATTGACATCATGTTTAATTACTGATAAGCTTTTTAATATGCTTTCACGTTGCTTTTAAAGTGGCCACTTTGAGAGTTAAACGTACCAAGCTGGAAGGTCTGTGACTTCAGGGCTTTGTGTTCACAGCATGGAGATTAACAGGGAATAGTTGCTTTAAGACCAGTGCATGCGACAACAATGACAGTACACAAATTGATTAACCTCAAATTGGTTGATCAATTTGTAGGGGATTTCATCTGTTGTTTTTATTCATGGCATGGAAGTGTATCCAAATGTTTGAATGTGTTACCTTATGTAAGCAAAAAAGATTTGATCATGTTTAATATGTATCTGATGGGTTTGATAGTTTCCCCTTCCGTCTCTGCTGTGTAGGTAACTGCATGTGGCGTGGCTGATTCATCAAACGGATGTTTACGACAGGACCTGTCCTTTAGATAGAGAGGGAGATAGAGACCCTGTTTGTTGCTTTCCCGCGTCTACTCCCCTCCCACCCTTCCCTTTTCTCAAGAGTCCATGTTTCAACTTCCTTTTATATGTGATCTTCTCATAGTCCTCCCCGGTCTCCACCTTTTCCTTAGTGAGTACTTCCTTCCTCCATGATGGAGTAATATTCCTGTCTCTCTCCCAGCTGACCCTTCAGAAGCAGGCGTTGGAGAGGGATACAGACGCTTTGAAAGAGAAAGTCAAATGGACTGAGGGTGAACTGAAGGAGAGCCAGAAGAAAGAGGCCCAAACACAAACCAAACTAACGGTATACACATACGAGCTACAGACGGACAGACTCTTGTGTCCTTGGTCTGGACATGTCAATGCATGAACTAGGCTGTGGCCGCATGATGAAGTCACTAAATCATTTAGTACATAGGTTATTGCTATAGAATTGTCTGCTGTTATATAAAGAATAGGTTGGTTAGTAAAAGTTTATGTAGTTGATGTTGCATAGTTATTACATAGTTATTGACTTCATGCATGTGAATATGTGCTGTTTCTCTCCTGTTGCTGTCCTATAGGAGTCACTGTGTGAGAGGGAGGGGCTGAATGTAACACTGGAGCAGAACAGGAGGAGAGAGACAAGACTGGAGGAGGAGGTGAAGAAGCTGGCTGAGGAGCTGGCAGAGGCCCTCAGATGCATCAAAGAACTAGAAGGTGAGGAGGCGGGAGGAAAGAGGACTGTTGTTGATAATGGGTTGTTTATCCTTTATGACTAGAGACGATAGACAGTGCTGTTGTCTGTTCAATGTTAGGAAATTTGAACAGGACGTGTTTGACTTAACAAAAGAGTGACATCATTCCTACACCTGCACAAGCTGTTATTCTTGTTACTGCTGCCACCTATTGACTTTCAGCGGTATTACACCCGGCTATTTGGTTGATTATCCAAATGATTAACATTTTGTTGAATTAACATGGCAGTTTGAATGATAATAAGTCATTTTGTTGATCATTTCTTCTTTCTCTTGTTTGTTTCCCTATTCCTCTTTCCAGACCAGAAGACGGTCCAACCCACTGCTGCTCCAATGGCTCCAGTCCCATTTAGCCCTGCCGGACAGAGCTTTGCCCCGGTCTCACAACCACGACATGGCCACACCACCCCACGCGCACCTTCGGCTCAGACCAACAGACCTGCTAGAGGGGAACAAGCGAGGGAGGAGCGAGAGGAGAGAGGGAACGAGGGACAGAGAGCAAAGTACCCCACAGAGCGAGAGCCTGGCGAGGGCATTGACTCGGAGCACATCACTCCGTTTGGATCCACAGACTCTGACAAAACAAAGAGGGCAGGAGAAAGGGGGAAAGGGGAGGAGAGGAAACGAGAGACAAGACGAGGTAGAGTCGGTAGTAGATGGCTGCATCCCTGGAAAGGATGCTTCCACCAAGGACAAAAACTCACTCAGCACACAGAGCTCTCTTTCTGACACACACCACAGTCCCCACCTCACCAGCTCCGCTGGCTCAGACACAGACTACAAGAGCGAGACCCTGTCCAGCCACTCCAAACCCCGAGCCCAGACCACTAGGGCTGAGGGAGACCTACAGAGGGAGAACAGAGAGCTGCGTTCAGAGTTGCAGGATGTTAAGGATGAGTTACAAAGGAGACTGGAGGATCTGGAGACCCAGCGCAGAGCGGAGGCCGAGGCCAGGACCAGGCTCAAGCAGCTCAGCCGCAAACACGCCTCCCAGGCTGAGACCTCCAGAGAGAAGGAGAAGAGGGGGGAGTTAGAGGAGAGAGCAGAGACGGGGAGGTTGAAGGAGGCACTGGCTGAACTTGAGATAAAGGTCAGGAGAGATGGAGTGGACAGGGAGACGGGGGAGAGAGAGAAGGAGGAAAGAGAGGGAGAGAGAAAAAGAGGAAAGGAAAGAGAGGGAGAGAGAGGACAGGGAGAGGGGGGAGAGGACAGGGAGAGGGGGGAGAGGACAGGGACAGGGGGGAGAGGACAGGGAGAGGGGAGAGAGGACAGGGAGAGGGGGAGAGGACAGGGAGAGGGGGAGAGAGAAAGGAGGAAAGGAAAGAGAGGGAGAGAGAGGACAGGGAGAGGGGGGAGAGGACAGGGAGAGGGGAGAGGGAGAGGGGGGAGAGGACGGGGGGAGAAGACAGGGAGAGGGGAGAGAGGACAGGGAGAGGGGAGAGAGGACAGGGAGGGGGGGAGAGGACAGGGAGAGGGGAGAGAGAGAAGGAGGAAAGGAAAGAGAGGGAGAGAGAGAGGACGGGGAGTCTGAAAGCATGCTGCTGAACCTCCCGCTAAAAAAGCAGCTGGCTGAGTTGAAGACAAAGCTCTTGATAGAACGGGAGGAGAGAGAAAGGGAAAAGGAGGAGGAGAGGAAGAGATTGAAAAACAAAGGGATCGAAGGAACGATTGAACTTACTGTGAAGCTGGAAGAGCTCCAGGCAGAGTTGAAGGAACTGAAGAACCGTGGAGGTCTTGTGAAGAACATGGTAGATAAAAACACCTCTCTGACATATCTCACCCTGCACCATGACATCACCTCTAACTCCAACAACAACACCGTTGTCCCTGACTACAAGCTACTACCATCTCCAGACCAGCACCATCTCCTGTGTGAGAATCCCAACCCACAGAACACTGTTGTCTCCCAGGCAACAGCAACAACAGCTGATCTGATCCAGGAATATGGAACTCTGACCAAAGCTCCAGATCTCTCCAGACCTACTGGTGAGGGAGAGACCATTGTGGAGGCCCAGAGGGGTGTGTCTCCCTCAGACCAGGCTGAAACCACCATGGAGCTCCAGAGTAGAGGCCTCTCTGCCTCAGAGCTAGCCCAGGAGGTGGAGCATCTGGGTGGGGAGAGCGCCAAGGAGGCTGGGCGAGCCAGACAGACCCAGGCCAAGCTGGTGGTTCAACAGAGTCAGGTAACCAGGCAGACCCAGCAGCTGACCCTGGCCTTCGACCACCAGAGCAGACACATCCAGGAGCTGCTGGCAGAGCTGCAGGAGAAGGAGGGCAGTGGCGTCAGGCAGGGACAGGAACTGCAGCACTGTAGAGAAGAACTGGCCACGCTTAGAGAGGAGAAGGAGAGACTGGAGGAAGAGAGACAGAAGGAGGAGCTCAAGGAAAGTAGGGTCACAATAACCCCTCAGCAGGTTGACCATTACACAGACGTACATCAGATCCCCCATAACACTCAGAATGAGTCTGCCTCTGGGATAGAAGAGAGTACAGACATAACAATAAAACCACTGAACACTACCCAGGCTTCCTCTGCACTTTGTGATGAGGGAGGTCAGCTGCCCACTCCACAGAAAAATTGTGTCACAGAATTATATGATGTAATCGACAGCACTACCACTCTGTTGAAAATGAGGCAGCGAAGATGGTGGATTCTAAGGCTTCTGCTCAGCCAAGCAGGAGTGAAGAGAGAGTTGAAAACAGAGAAATTCAAATCGGACCATTTAACTGTCACACGTTCTGAGGAGCAGCTGGAACATCCTGAGATTTCTGGGCTCCAACAGCAACACGTCCGTAGTGACGGACACACCATGTACAGCCCTGCCTTCAGGAGAGCTACCGAAGAGTTCCAGCTATCCCAGAGAGACCTGAGTCTAACCAGGACTGAGAACACACATCTTACTGTAGAGCTGGAGAAAGCTTCCGGTCCTACCAACAAACAACAGTACACCAGTGGACAGGGTCGAGAAGAGAGTCTGGCTGAAGAGCTGCGGTCTCTAAAACAGAAGAACGAACAACTGGAACTCAAACTTCAAGATGTTGCAACCACAGACAGAGAAATTAGTTTTGTCAGTAACACAACACTACCAGCCACCTGTGAAGACCAGGCTGAAAGAAAAGGAAAGAGAAGGAAAAGAAAAACCCAGAGAGGAGGACAGGAAGTTATCTCCACCTCTGGAGAGCTAGAGCAAATCAGTGACATCATCACCTCAGGACTGGAGGCCACACTGCAGGATGGAGGGAAACCAAAAGACGAGGAGAGAGGGGAAGTAGAGTCTGAAGGAAAGAGAGGAGCTAGGGATGAGGGGAGAGGGGAAGGAGAGGGGGAGAGAGGAGCTAGGGATGAGAGGAGAGGGGAAGGAGTGGGGGAGAGAGGAGCTAGGGGTGATGGGAGCGTGGGAGTAGAGAGGGAGAGAGGAGCTGGATATGAGACTCTATTAGACACTACTCCACTGGCTCCACTCCAGATCACCTGCCTAGAGAAGCAGGTAGGTTTCTATACTCTAAATCTTACTGTGAACGTAGTTATCAAAGTTACCATACATACTTGAACAATTTCCCCCCATATCTTAAGCATGTGGTTGTCCAAAAACCCTACTACAGAAGGCTTTATTCGAGCTAGCTATTTTGAATAAATGTATTTTGAATAAATCCTGAATGTTATTTTGTCTCTCTCGCTCTCTCTCTCCTCCTGTCCAGGTGGTGGCGCTGCAGGCTGAACTGCAGTCTCTCTCTGAGGAGAATCAGAGACGGGCTGAGGAGCTGGCAGTGTGGAGGCTGACGGCCCAGACCCCCTGTCTGGACCCAGAGGACCCCATCGTTGCTACCCTCAGCCCTGCTCCCCTCAGGCCTGGACACAACACTGCTCCCCTCAGCCCTGGACACAACACTGCTCCCCTCAGGCCTGGACACAACACTGCTCCCCTCAGGCCTGGACACAACACTGCTCCCCTCAGGCCTGGACACAACACTGCTCCCCTCAGGCCTGGACACAACACTGCTCCCCTCAGGCCTGGACACAACACTGCTCCCCTCAGCCCTGGACACAACACTGCTCCCCTCAGGCCTGGACACAACACTGCTCCCCTCAGCCCTGGACACAACACTGCTCCCCTCAGCCCTGTACACAACACTGCTCCCCTCAGGCCTGGACACAACACTGCTCCCCTCAGCCCTGTACACAACACTGCTCCCCTCAGCCCTGGACACAACACTGCTCTCCTCAGGCCTGGACACAACACTGCTCCCCTCAGGCCTGGACACAACACTGCTCCCCTCAGGCCTGGACACAACACTGCTCCCCTCAGCCCTGGACACAACACTGCTCGCCTCAGGCCTGGACACAACACTGCTCTCCTCAGGCCTGGACACAACACTGCTCGCCTCAGGCCTGGACACAACACTGCTCCCCTCAGGCCTGGACACAACACTGCTCTCCTCAGGCCTGGACACAACACTGCTCCCCTCAGGCCTGGACACAACACTGCTCCCCTAAGGCCTGGACACAACACTGCTCCCCTCAGCCCGGTACACAACACTGCTCCCCTCAGGCCTGGACACAACTCTGCTCCCCTCAGGCCTGGACAGAACACTGCTCTCCTCAGCCCTGTACACAACACTGCTCTCCTCAGGCCTGTACACAACACTGCTCCCCTCAGGCCTGGACAGAACACTGCTCCCCTCAGGCCTGGACAGAACCCTGCTCTCCTCAGCCCGGTACACAACACTGCTCGCCTCAGGCCTGGACACAACACTGCTCCCCTCAGGCCTGGACACAACACTGCTCCCCTCAGCCCGGTACACAACACTGCTCCCCTAAGGCCTGGACACAACACTGCTCTCCTCAGGCCTGGACACAACACTGCTCCCCTCAGGCCTGGACACAACACTGCTCCCCTCAGGCCTGGACACAACACTGCTCCCCTCAGCCCTGGACACAACACTGCTCCCCTCAGGCCTGGACACAACACTGCTCCCCTCAGCCCGGTACACAACACTGCTCCCCTCAGGCCTGGACACAACTCTGCTCCCCTCAGGCCTGGACAGAACACTGCTCTCCTCAGCCCGGTACACAACACTGCTCTCCTCAGGCCTGTACACAACACTGCTCCCCTCAGGCCTGGACAGAACACTGCTCCCCTCAGGCCTGGACAGAACCCTGCTCTCCTCAGCCCGGTACACAACACTGCTCGCCTCAGGCCTGGACACAACACTGCTCCCCTCAGGCCTGGACACAACACTGCTCCCCTCAGCCCGGTACACAACACTGCTCCCCTAAGGCCTGGACACAACACTGCTCTCCTCAGGCCTGGACACAACACTGCTCCCCTCAGGCCTGGACACAACACTGCTCCCCTCAGGCCTGGACACAACACTGCTCCCCTCAGCCCTGGACACAACACTGCTCCCCTCAGGCCTGGACACAACACTGCTCCCCTCAGCCCTGTACACAACACTGCTCCCCTCAGGCCTGGACACAACACTGCTCCCCTCAGGCCTGGACAGAACACTGCTCTCCTCAGCCCGGTACACAACACTGCTCTCCTCAGGCCTGTACACAACACTGCTCCCCTCAGGCCTGGACAGAACACTGCTCCCCTCAGGCCTGGACAGAACCCTGCTCTCCTCAGCCCGGTACACAACACTGCTCGCCTCAGGCCTGGACACAACACTGCTCCCCTCAGGCCTGGACACAACACTGCTCCCCTCAGCCCGGTACACAACACTGCTCCCCTAAGGCCTGGACACAACACTGCTCTCCTCAGGCCTGGACACAACACTGCTCCCCTCAGGCCTGGACACAACACTGCTCCCCTCAGGCCTGGACACAACACTGCTCCCCTCAGGCCTGGACACAACACTGCTCCCCTCAGGCCTGGACACAACACTGCTCCCCTCAGGCCTGGACACAACACTGCTCTCCTCAGCCCTGGACACAACACTGCTCCCCTCAGGCCTGGACACAACACTGCTCCCCTCAGGCCTGGACACAACTCTGCTCCCCTCAGGCCTGGACACAACACTGCTCCCCTCAGGCCTGGACACAACACTGCTCCCCTCAGGCCTGGACACAACACTGCTCCCCTCAGGCCTGGACACAACACTGCTCCCCTCAGCCCTGGACACAACACTGCTCCCCTCAGGCCTGGACAGAACACTGCTCCCCTCAGGCCTGGACACAACACTGCTCCCCTCAGGCCTGGACACAACACTGCTCCCCTCAGGCCTGGACACAACACTGTGACTGTGATCAGGGAGGATGAGCTGCTTCTCTCCTGCACCTCCTATAGACTCTATGGGAGGACCCTGGCCTCAAGGTAATGGTACATTTAGCACTTGTAGGAAACATGTGGTGACAATAATGCTTTTCATACAGTGCTTATATATAAAATATAAACAGTGCATTCGGAAAGTATTCAGACCCCTTCACTTTTTCCACATTTTGTTATGTGTTCAATAAAACAAATTCAATAAAAAAGTCCTCATTAATCTACACACAATACCCCATAATAACAAAGTCAACAGGTTTTTATACATTTTTGCAACTGTATTAAAAATGAAAAACCAATGTCTTATTTACATAAGTATTCAGACCCTTTATGAGACTCGAAATTGAGTTCAAGTACATCCTGTTTCCATTGATCATCCTTAATATGTTTCTACAACTTGATTGGAGTCCACCTGTGGTAAACTCAATTGATTGGACATGATTTGGAAAGGCACATACCTGTCTGTACAAGGTCCCACAGATGATAGTGCATGTCAGAGCAGAAACCAAGCCATGAGGTCTAAGGAATTGTCCATAGAGACAGGATTGTGTCGAGGCACAGATCTGGGGAAGGGTACCAATTATTTTCTGCAGCCTTGAAGGTCCCCAAGAACACAGTGGCCTCCATCATTCTTAAATGGAAGAAGTTTGGAACCACCAAGACTCTTCCTGTAGCGTCATACCCAAGAAGACTTGGCTGTAATTGCTGCCAAAGGTGCTGCGTCAGGTTTTTTATTTTTATTTTTTCATTTCACCTTTATTTAACCAGGTAGGCTAGTTGAGAACACCTTTATTTAACCAGGTAGGCTAGTTGAGAACAAGTTCTCATTTGCAACTGCGACCTGGCCAAGATAAAGCATAGCAGTGTGAACAGACAACACAGAGTTACACATGGAGTAAACAATTAACAAGTCAATAACACAGTAGAAAAAAAAGAGAGTCTATATACATTGTGTGCAAAAGGCATGAGGAGGTAGGCGAATAATTACAATTTTGCAGATTAACACTGGAGTGATAAATGATCAGATGGTCATGTGCAGGTAGAGATATTGGTGTGCAAAAGAGCAGAAAATAAAATAATTAAAACAGTATGGGGATGAGGTAGGTAAAAATGGGTGGGCTATTTATCGATAGACTATGTACAGCTGCAGCAATCGGTTAGCTGCTCAGATAGCAGATGTTTGAAGTTGGTGAGGGAGATAAAAGTCTCCAACTTCAGCGATTTTTGCAATTCGTTCCAGTCACAGGCAGCAGAGAACTGGAACGAAAGGTGGCCAAATGAGGTGTTGGCTTTAGGGATGATCAGTGAGATACACCTGCTGGAGCGCGTGTTACCACCAGCGTGTTGCCATCGTGACCAGTGAACTGAGATAAGGCGGAGCTTTACCTAGCATGGACTTGTAGATGACCTGGAGCCAGTGGGTCTGGCGACGAATATGTAGCGAGGGCCAGCCGACTAGAGCATACAGGTCGCAGTGGTGGGTGGTATAAGGTGCTTTAGTGACAAAACGGATGGCACTGTGATAAACTGCATCCAGTTTGCTGAGTAGAGTGTTGGAAGCAATTTTGTAGATGACATCGCCAAAGTCGAGGATCGGTAGGATAGTCAGTTTTACTAGGGTAAGTTTGGCGGCGTGAGTGAAGGAGGCTTTGTTGTGGAATAGAACGCCGACTCTAGATTTGATTTTCGATTGGAGATGTTTGATATGAGTCTGGAAGGAGAGTTTACAGTCTAGCCAGACACCTAGGTACTTATAGATGTCCACATATTCAAGGTCGGAACCATCTAGGGTGGTGATGCTAGTCACCACTAGGTGGCCTAGTGGTTAGAGCGTTGGGCCAGTAACCGGAAGGTTTCTGGATCGAATCCCTGACAAGGTAAAAATCTGTCGATCTGCCCCTGAGCAAGGCAGTTAACCCACTGTTCCCCGGGCCTCGAAGACTTGGATGTGGATTAAGGCAGCCCCCTGCACCTCTCTGATTCAGAGGGGTTGGGTTAATTTCAGTTGAATACATTGTTGCACTGTGTCTCACTTTTTATTGATCTCTCTAAGGCTTTTGATACAGTTGATCATGCTATACTAAGGCAGAGATTGTTGAGTGTAGGTCTTTCAGAGCATGCAGTTGCATGGTTTGCTAACTATCTGTCTGATAGAACTCAGTGCACTCAATTTGAATGGCTTATGTCTGTTACATTGTCTGACTAGGTATCCCCCTTTTCAACAAAGTACTGAATGCCTAATGTAAAATACTGATACAGTTACATGCTTTCAGAGCATGTAAATGTAATATTTTGTAATATTTTCATTTTTTATTTTTAATACATTTGCAAAAATGTATTTTGCTTTGTCATTATGGGGTATTGTGGGGGGAAAACAATTTAATCAATTTTAGAATAAGGCTGTAATGTAACAAAATGTGGAAAAAGGGTCTGAATACGTTCTGAGTGCACTGTATTTCTATCAATCTGAATGGGGTGTTTGTACTTATCTTATCTACAATGTGTTGGTATCTTGAAATGTAAAATTTACTTCTTTACATTTTTGGGGGGGTCCAGACTGCAGCACTGCAATTCTCTTGAACCAAAGAGTATCCAAAACTCACCCAGAAAGAACAAATCGACATATCACCAAGAGACAGAAAAACCGACCAATGAACTTAGAGATGAAGAAGCAGACATCACCAACGATGTTTACCAAACCTCAGAGCTCCAGAACAAGGCAACAGAGCACGCTAACCAAGATGATCCAGAAAACAAGACCAATCCATACACCAGATCCATCCATACATCCAGAGCAACAGATGAGACCCAGACCAAAGAAATCATCTCAAGGCACCATCTAGACATCATAGAACTAAATGACCTCAGAGAGTTCCCCACTCCATCTCTCGCTGAGCCTCAATCCACCGAAGCACAGTCCTCTGAAACCAACCATCCCAGTCACCATCAAGAGCAACCAATCTCCACTGGGATTGAAAATAAAAATCACTGCTCGTTCTGTAGAAAAGTCACCACCACAACCACTACATCAGAGTGGCGAGGGTGGAACGATAGTGGAGACCAAGGGTTAGAGGTTAGGAGCACCAGCTCTCACACAGAGGGGGGAGCAACTGGAGTCTGGACACCGACACATCCTCCTACTCCAGCCACTCCACCAGAAACACACCAGGTATACACACAGACCGAGGAGGATGAAGTACCCACAGAATCTCCCCCTATGTCACCAGTCTGGATGTCGAAGGCAGAGGGGGACAGGATGTTGTTTTCCGGTTCATTCCCGATCCCAGCCGACCCGGCCCGCCTTGCGGAGCGTTTCCGTCGTAACCGGTGTCAGATGTCTGCAGCGTACGACGACACGGAGTACGAACCCTATGGCCTGCCTGAGGTGTTCATGAAAGGTGAGGAGAGAAGGGATGTTGTGTTTAAACAATAAGGCACAGTAGACTGATGCTATATTTGAATGTCACAGCTAACTCCATTTTATCAATGTACCAATCGGGCTTCAGGTAGAAGCATAGCACAATTACAGCAGCCATGAAGGTTTTAAATGATATCACTCAAGCCATTGACAAAAAACAGCACTGTGTCTCACTTTTTATTGATCTCTCTAAGGCTTTTGATACAGTTGATCATGCTATACTAAGGCAGAGATTGTTGAGTGTAGGTCTTTCGGAGCATGCAGTTGCATGGTTTGCTAACTATCTGTCTGATAGAACTCAGTGCACTCAATTTGAATGGCTTATGTCTGTTAAATTGTCTGTCTTGAATGGTGTGCCCCAAGGCTCTGGACTTGGTCCTCTATTATTAACTATTTATATAAATGATTTAGACAAAAATGTCCAAAATGCAGAACTTCATTTTTATGCTGATGATACTGTTATTTACTCTTACAAAAGCTTTCCAGAACATGCAAACTGCTTTTTATACTGTTCAACATACCTTGTGTCAATTGAAGCTTATCCTCAATACTTTCAAAACTAAACTAATGGTGTTTTCTAATGCAAGAAATAGACCTCTGAACCTTTCACCTATTACTACCTGTCAGGGCAAGGAGATTGAGGTTGTAACCTCATAGAATCATAAAACACGGGACGAGATGTTAAAAACTGTCCATTGTGCCAATAGATGGAATGCACTCGCATGAGATTTGCCGTGATGTTGACAGAGTGGCATGGGAG
Source organism: Oncorhynchus clarkii lewisi (assembly GCF_045791955.1). Classification (NCBI taxonomy): domain Eukaryota; kingdom Metazoa; phylum Chordata; class Actinopteri; order Salmoniformes; family Salmonidae; genus Oncorhynchus; species Oncorhynchus clarkii. The sequence continues at coordinate 16,329,244 of NC_092177.1, forward strand.
GTTTATTTCTTAGACTGGGTTAAGATGTCAATTTTGGGACACATCCTCAGTAGTGTGCCTTCGAATCGGTGGGTGTTTCGGCCTTTAATCACTAAACACTCTCATCAAAGGTGGCCAGCTAAAGGGTGATCAAGCCTTAGCTTGTGTCCCATGCCCAATTAAGATGTCCCACGGGACTATGCAAGGCAGGGGCGTCCTCTTCCCTGAGCCAGTCCTACAGCTGACCGCATACCTCATATGCCCTCCTCAAGTTGGAGGGATCTGAATTGGGTTCTCAGGTGGGGGTGGGGGGTCATGAAGTTATAGCCCAGCAAGGGTCCTTCCGTTTGATCCAGATCCACTGGCTGCCTCTTTCAGCTGCTTGAGAAACTGCTCTGACGGTCTGCCGCAGAGCCTGTCCATGGATTCCAAGTTCTTTCAGCAACCTGATGGTGGAAGAAGCCATGAATCCTCTGCATCCCACTTCAACTGGCCAGACTTTTGCATTCCAGCCACGCTGAGTTGCGTCTGCTGCCAACTCTGTGTAACGCAGTTTCTTACGCTCGTAGGCCTCTTCAACAGAGTTTTCCCACGGGACTGTGAGCTCTATGATGTACACAGCCTTTCGTGAAGGGGACCAGAGTACCATGTCTGGCCTAAGGTTGGTAGAAGCAATCTCAGGTGGAAAAATTAGTTGCTGGCCAATATCGACAAGCATCTTCCAGTCCCGGGCCATGGCTAGGTGTCCAGTTTCTGGCTTTGTAGGAGGATACTTGGGCCTTTTCTGTCTCTCCCGGATGAATGTTGTTGTTTTGACGGGATTGCTTGTTTTTGGAGGTAATGAATTGGTTGCACTCCTCTTGGTCTCAAGTGCTGCAGCCAGGCTCTTGAGGACCTGATTGTGCCTCCAGGTGTAGCGGCCTTGTGAGAGGCTGGTCTTGCAACCTGTCATTATATGCCTGAGAGTCGCTAGAGCTGGGCAGAGGGGGCAGGTCGAGTCCTCGCCATACCATTGATGTAGATTTTTTGGTGATGGAAGCACATCATAAACAGCTCTTATGATGAAGCTGATGTTGCTTGCCTCCATTTGCCAAAGCTCACTCCAGTTGATCTTTCTCCTCTCCAGGCCTTCCCACCGCGTCCATTGCCCTTGTTTAGCAAGAGAGACAGCCTTTGCACTTCTTGCAGTCTCCTCCTGTCTGCGCACCTCCTCGACCACCAGCTTCCTGCGTTCAGATGTTGTTGCCTTTTGGAACGTTGGTTTGCTTGCTGCCAGGCCAAAGCCTCCTCTTCCATGCTGGATATTCCCCACAATGTCTTGGTGTCTCAGGGCTGATGTTGCTTGCTGCACAGCCTTGGATGATGTCCATTTCCGTCCAGTTTGTAGGGGAGGTGCAGCCTTGCTAATGGTCTGGTCTTTGGAGTCCTTCAATGTCATCTGAAGTCTTACTTTAGAGCACTTGTACTCCTCCGTTAGACTTGTAAGAGGTAGTTCAAGGACCCCTTTGCCATAGAGGCCGATGTTACTCAAGCATCGTGGGACACCCAGCCATTTCTTCACGTATGAGGTAATGGTTCGCTCCATCTTCTCCACTGTTGTTATTGGGACCTCATAGACGGTGAGTGGCCACATTATATAAATATCTTGGAATTTTAATTGATGACGGCCTCTCTTTAAAATTGCATATTCAACAACTTACAAAAAAATTGAAGCTGAAATTGGGATTTTATTTTAGGAATAAGGCCTATTTTTCTTTTGAAGCCAGAAGGAGGCTAGTATCAGCTACATTTATGCCTTTACTAGACTATGGGGATATTTTATATATGAATGCTTCCACTCAATGTTTGAGCTCAATTGACACTCTTTACCATGGCACTTTGAGATTTATTTTAAACTGCAAAACCCTTTCGCACCACTGTACTTTGTATACCAGGGTTGGCTGGCCTTCTTTAGTCACTTGTAGAATCAGTCACTGTTATACTTTTATTTACAAAGCCATTTTGGGTTTACTACCTTTTTATTTGGCCATTTTTATTGTTCAGAAATGTGGTGGGTACTCTCTTAGTTCGCTGGACTTTATCCTGCTAACTGTTCCAAATGTCCGAACAGAATTTGGTAAAAGGGCATTTATGTACTCTGCGCCATCGTCTTGGAACACCTTACAAAATACTTTTAAACTGGAAGAACTTGTCCCGATTGGTGTTTTTATATCACTGATGAAGGATTTTGAGGCTGATTGCCTGACCTGTCAATGTTTTTAATTTGCTGTTTTATACTCTTGTGAATTCAATGGTTTTTACTAGTTTTTCATGTTGTCTGTCTGTAATTTTTTCGTAATGACTTGGTGCTGCCTATCTTGACCAGGGCACTCTTGAAAAATTGATTTGAATCTCAATGAGCCCTTCCTGGTTAAATAAAGGGTAAATAAAATAATGGGGGTTGTTACTGTTGGCCAGAGGTAAAGCCAACATCTTTTATCATCCTAAAATACTGTTACAATCATTTCATCATTCAAATAAAAATGTTTTGATCGTTTACATATATTTTGCAGATGTTATGCTATTGTGAAATCCTGCATGCTTATGTTTCTAGCTCCAACAGTGCAGTAATACCTAACATTACAAAACAATACATACAAATCCAAAGAAATTAAAAGAAAGAAATTCAGGAATATCAGTTCGGAAAGTGTTCAGACCCCTTGACTTTTTCCACATTTTGTTACGTTACAGCCTTATTCTAGAATGGATTAAAAAAATTCCCCTCATCAATCTACACACAATACCCCATAGTGACAAAATAACGTTTTATTAAATTTTTTATTTTCACATGTATAAAAAATTACAAACGAAAATATTACATTTACAGTGCATTGCGAAAGTATTCGGCCCCCTTGAACTTTGCGACCTTTTGCCACATTTCAGGCTTCAAACATAAAGATATAAAACTGTATATTTTTGTGACGAATCAACAACAAGTGGGACACAATCATGAAGTGGAACGACATTTATTGGATATTTCAAACTTTTTTAACAAATCAAAAACTGAAAAATTGGGCGTGCAAAATTATTCAGCCCCCTTAAGTGAATACTTTCTAGCGCCACCTTTTGCTGCGATTACAGCTGTAAGTCGCTTGGGGTATGTCTCTATCAGTTTTGCACATCGAGAGACTGAAATTTTTTCCCATTCCTCCTTGCAAAACAGCTCGAGCTCAGTGAGGTTGGATGGAGAGCATTTGTGAACAGCAGTGTTACGGATACAGTTATCCTGTGTGTATCCTGTGTGTGTGTGTGTTTCTTTTCTCTCCTTCTCCCCTCACAGGTGAAAATCATCACTCCCCAATCAGTCAACAATCAACCCAACCCAAGACACACCTCCTCCTGTTTCCTACCCTATCACAGTTCCTTCCCCATGGTTTAAAAACCCCATCATTTGTTTGCTCTAGAGCTCAATCTCTTTGTAATGCCATGTTGGTAGATCTCTGTTCTATATAGATTTCAGTAGCTCAATCTCTTTGTAAATGCCATGTATGTAGATCTCTCTCTTTGCGTCTTAACCTCTTCTTTTGTTTGAGCACCTCCAAATCACTTTGTCATCTCCTGTGAGTATTGTTTTGGTTATGGTGTTTGTTTGTTGCTGGTGGGAAAAGGGGGAAACCAAGACAAGTCGCCCATGGGCATACACTACCCGTAGGTGAACTTTGTTAAATACACTAGTTAGAACTGGGCGGACCACCCACTGTATTTTTGGTTAGTTAGTTAGCTGTTGTTGAAATAGGCTAGTCTAGCTTAGGGGTGTTTTGAATACTTATTGTTTCTTTCCTTGGGTCCAGCTCAGCCCCTTTTCCTGCTTCCCCCCATTACCGTGTGTTTATAAATAAACCCTGAGTTTGACGGTATTATTTCGGTTGTCGTGGTTATTTCGTTCACACTTACTTTGTCACAATTATAATTTACATGAGTTATGTTACGGGTCTCACTACCATCCCCCCTAGACTGTCGGGCCAAAAGGGATTCGTAACATAAGTGGAGCCTCGTCCGGGATATGTCTTTACTGACACCCATGCCGCTCATGTAGATTGTTGATAGTGGTATAGTTCAGTGTTGAACGTTATAGCTGAAGTAGCATTAGTGTTTGCTATTTTCGTTGGCTCTTGTGAAGTAGTGTAAGATGGCTACTTTTGATTTGAAGTCCTTTTTGGATAACCCTTCGTGGGAGGTTTTTGACAAATATCGTAGAGTTGATTTAATGACCTTGGCTGACCATTATTCAGTATCGATTCCACAGAATGTAGTTAAGTCGGAGGTTAAAAAGCTGGTGTTAAATGTATTGTTGGAAGAGCAGGTGCTTGTGTTACCGCTGCCTGAGCATACTAACCCTGTAGGGGATGTTGCTGCTCCTGTAAGCCCATTGGTGTCTGATAATGAGGGCGAGGCTAAAACACCAGCCACATTGTCCCATTTTGAACCACTCTCCCCACTGTCAAACGGTGATGCCAGGAGGGATGTCCGTTTAGCACAGTTCCAACTAGAGGTGGAAGAAAGCCCAAATTAGGCGAGAGACTCTCCAGTTGGAGATGTTTAAAATTGAGGCAGGAAAAGAACGAGAACAGCGGCATTTAGATTTGGAGATGGGTAAAATTGAGGCAGAAAAAGAACAGCGGCATTTGGAGATGTGTAAAATTGAGGCAGAAAAAGAACGAGAACGAGAACAGAGGCAGATGACGTTTAAAATGCGCCAGATGGAACTGGAGGCAGAGACAGCGAGGCTAGCCTTCGTTCCTACTGTTCCTGTTAGTGAGTCGTCCTCACCAGCTGTGTCCTCAAACACGTTTGACATTAGTAGGCAGATTGCCTTAGTACCTTTGTTCAGAGAGTCGGAGGTTGACTCCTATTTTTGTGTATTTGAGCGTATAGCCGTAGCATTGAAATGGCCTGAAGAGGTATGGTGCCTATTACTTCAGTGTAAATTAACTGGTAAAGCCCAAGAGGTTTTGTCAGCGCTACCTCTAGAGGACAGTTTGAATTATGAAGTGGTCAAAGCTACTGTTCTTTGTGCCTATGAGCTTGTGCCTGAGGCACAGAGATTTAGGTCTCATAGAAAGTCTTCTAGTAAGACTTATGTGGAATTTGCTAGAGACAAGGGAAATCTGTTTGATAAATGGCATGCTGCTAGTAAGGTAACTGATTTCAACTCTCTCCGGGAGTTAATCTTGTTGGAAGAGTTTAAAAATTGCTTACCCGAACGCATTGTAGTTTACCTAAACGAACAGAAAGTATCCTCCCTGGCAGAAGCGTCTGTGTTGGCAGACGAGTTTGTGTTGACGCACAAGAGTGTGTTTTCGGCTCAAACTGAGAGTAGAACCACTGAGTTTCCTACCTTTAGCCCTAGTCGGCCAGCAGTAGTACATAAAGCACGCCAGAAGAAGGAGCTTTCCTGTTTCTATTGTCATAAAGTGGGACATATGATTAATGATTGCTTCCTGCTTAAACGCAAACAAGGGATGCTTCTTCGTGCCAAGCCACCAACAGGTGTTGCTCTAATTCGTACGGTTGTGAGGTCTGCAACAAAACAGGTGCCTCAGAGTAACTGTAGTTTGAAAGACTCAGTCCCCGACCGCAGTTATGAACCATTCATTTCCGAGGGGTTTGTGTCCCTAACGAATGACGGAGCGTCTCAGCGTCCGGTTAAAATCCTTAGAGATACTGGTGCGGCGCAGTCGTTTATATTGTCTGGTGTGTTGCCCTTATCTGACGATACATACTGTGGTTCCAGTGTGTTAGTGCAGGGTATTGAAATGGGTTTTGTCCCAGTGCCGTTGCACTTTGTGAAAGTACACTGAGTTAATCAGTGGAATATTCAGAGTGGGGGTACGTCCTAAGTTGCCAGTGAAAGGTGTGACCTTTATAATGGGTAACGATATTGCCGGAGGAAAGGTAGTACCCGTATTGGAAGTATTGGATAAAAGTGACCACTCTCTCTCGAATGAGTTGGCACAGTTATGCACATGTGTTCCCCGCTTGTGCTGTCACTCGTGCTCAGGCACTACAAGAGGGTGACGTGATAGATTTGTCGAACACTGTTCTGTTCAAAGAGGATGATCAAGAGGATGGGTTGTGTGATACCTCTGAGAAGCTGATCACCTCTGACAAACAGCCCAGGAAAGAATCAAAGAACGTTGAACTTATTGCTGATGCAATACAGTTACCAGTCACTCGTGAGCAGCTGATTGCTAACCAAAAGGTTGACAACAAACTTGCTAAATGTTTTACTAGTGTTGTCTCATTGGAAGATGTGAAGAAGAAGAACGTGGCTTACTTCATTGATGGTAATCTCCTCATGCGTAAATGGAAATCCCATGTTGACGCGGGTGGAGATTGGAATGCTGTTTACCAAATAGTGATTCCTACAGCCTTTCGACAAAATGTGTTATCCCTTGCTCATGATCACCAGTGGTCTGGTCATTTAGGAATTACAAAGACGTATGATCGGATCCTTCGACATTTCTTTTGGCCGGGTTTAAAACAAGATGTGGCTCAGTTCTGTCGGACATGCCACACCTGTCAGATAACAGGAAAACCAAATCAGGTTATTCCTCCCGCTCCTCTGTGTCCCATACCTGTCATAGGTGAACCATTTGAGCATGTGGTGGTTGATTGTGTCGGACCGTTACCGAAGACAAAATCGGGTAACCAGTTTTTGTTAACGATAATGTGTATGGCTACAAGATACCCCGAGGCTATTCCTCTGAGAAGGATTACAGCTCCGATAGTGAGTAAAGCCTTAATAAAATTCTTCACGACATTTGGGTTACCTAAGGTGGTACAAAGCGATCAAGGTACCAATTTCCTATCCAAGCTCTTCAAGCAGGTGTTGAAATCCTTATCAATTACGCACCGTGTGTCAAGCGCCTATCACCCAGAGTCTCAGGGTGCGCTTGAAAGATGGCATCAGACACTGAAGTCTATGCTACGTAAATATTGTTTGGAATCTGAGAAAGATTGGGATGAGGGAGTTCCTCTAGTTTTGTTTGCTGCTCGTGAAACTGTGCAGGAGTCCCTAGGTTTCAGCCCGGCTGAACTAGTGTTTGGTCACACAGTGAGAGGACCAATGAAAGTCCTTAAAGAACAGTTCTTGTCCCAAGAGTTGTGTACCAGAGATGAGAATGTGTTGGACTATGTTAGTCGCTTTCGTGAGCGCCTACACCAAGCTTGTGCTCTTGCAAAGGAAGCTCTGTCTTCCTCACAGAGGAGCATGAAAAGACACTGATAAAGAGGCTGTTTCTCGTCCACTACAGCCAGGTGATCAAGTACTGGTGTTATTACCTGTTCCAGGATCTTCACTGTCAGCTCGTTTCTCTGGTCCTTATTTAATTGAAAAGAAAATAAGTGAAACTGACTATGTGCTTCAAACTCCTGATAGAAAACGCCAATCTCGTGTGTGTCACATTAACATGTTGAAAGCATACCACACCCGACCCATCACACAGTTAGATAGTTCAAAAACAGAGGAAGGTACTGCTGTCTCCTCTGCTACTACTGCGATGATAGTGGACTGTCAAATTGTTGATGGCTTGGAGTTGCGCAATACTTAGCAGCAGTGTGTTAGATTGCCCAACTCAGAAATGCTGCTGTCTATCCAGTCAGGTCTGGTTCATTTAACGGATGGACAGGCTAATGATATTGTGAGGCTACTACACAGTTTTCCATGTCTCTTTAATGACGTTCCTACTCGCACAAATGTGTTGGAACATGACATTAATGTTGGAAATGCTACACCTATCAAGCAACACCCATATCGTATCAACGCTTCCAAGAGGAAGATAATGAGGGATGAGGTGAGATATTTGTTGGAGAATGACCTGGCTAAGCCAAGTTCAAGCCCTTGGAGTTCTCCTTGCATTCTGGTTCCTAAACCTGATGGTACGTCCAGGTTATGTACGGATTATCAAAAGGTAAATTCTGTCACAATGCCAGATTCGTTCCCGTTACCCAGACTGGATGACTGTATCGATACTATTGGTGCTGCTAAGTATGTAACTAAGTTGGACCTCTTAAAAGGTTACTGGCAGGTTCCGTTAACTTCACGTGCTTCAGAGATTTCTGCCTTTGTGACTCCAGACAACTTCCTACAGTACTCAGTCATGGCTTTTGGGATGCGAAATGCACCAGCCACTTTCCAACGACTGGTTAACTCCGTATTAGCTGGCGTTCCTAATTGTAGTGCATACCTTGATGACCTAGTGATTTATTCGTCTGAGTGGTCAGATCATGTTGACTTGCTAAGGGTAGTATGTGAACGGTTGGCAGCTGCTTCTCTAACCCTGAACTTGGCAAAGTGTGAGTTTGGGAAGGCTACTGTTACCTATCTCGGTAAAGAGGTTGGCCATGGACAGGTGCGCCCTGTTGATGCCAAGGTCTTGGCTATAACTGCATTCCCTGCACCTACCACCAGACGCGAGCTACACTGCTTTTTAGGGATGGTTGGCTACTACCGTAGCTTCTGCAAAAAATTCTCTGCGGTAGTTGCTCCATTGACTGATTTGCTCAGTCCGGCAAGACCATTTGTGTGGTCCCCTGATTGTAAGAGAGCTTTTGAATCAGCGAAAGCACTCTTATGTAGTACCCCTGTACTTGCTGCTCCGGATTTTGAACAACCATTCAAGCTTGAGGTAGATGCTAGTGCCAGAGGTGCTGGTGCTGTTCTACTGCAGCAGGACAAGAGTGGAGTAGATCATCCTGTTTGTTATTTTTCTCGTAAATTTAATAAATGTCAAACAAGCTATGCGACAATAGAACAAGAAGCTCTTGCTTTGTTGGCTCTGCAATACTTTGAAGTATACATTGGTTCCAGTACCCTACCAGTGATTGTGTATACTGACCATAACCCCTTAGTTTTTCTCCACCGAATGTACAACCAGAACCAGCGCCTTATGCGTTGGGCGCTGATTGTACAAAATTATAATTTGGAGATCCGCCACAAAAAGGGTTCAGATAATGTGTTGGCAGATGCTTTGTCTCGTATGTAATGATTTTTGTATGTTTTGGTTGACTTTGTTATTGTTGTGAGTATTCATGGTAATACTGTGGTCGCAACCACTAGGGTTGCTCTTCTAAGGGTGGGAGTGTTACGGATACAGTTATCCTGTGTGTATCCTGTGTGTGTGTGTGTGTGTTTCTTTTCTCTCCTTCTCCCCTCACAGGTGAAAATCATCACTCCCCAATCAGTCAACAATCAACCCATCAATCAGAAGACACACCTCCTGTTTCCTACCCTATCACAGTTCCTTCCCCATGGTTTAAAAACCCCATCATTTGTTTGCTCTAGAGCTCAATCTCTTTGTAATGCCATGTTGGTAGAGCTCTGTTCTATATAGATTTCAGTAGCTCAATCTCTTTGTAAATGCCATGTATGTAGATCTCTCTCTTTGCGTCTTAACCTCTTTTTTTGTTTGAGCACCTCCAAATCACTTTGTCATCTCCTGTGAGTATTGTTTTGGTTATGGTGTTTGTTTGTTGCTGGTGGGGAAACCAAGACAAGTCGCCCATGGGCATACACTACCCGTAGGTGAACTTTGTTAAATACACTAGTTAGAACTGGGCGGACCACCCACTGTATTTTTGGTTAGTTAGTTAGCTGTTGTTGAAATAGGCTAGTCTAGCTTAGGGGTGTTTTGAATACTTATTGTTTCTTTCCTTGGGTCCAGCTCAGCCCCTTTTCCTGCTTCCCCCCATTACCGTGTGTTTATAAATAAACCCTGAGTTTGACGGTATTATTTCGGTTGTCGTGGTTATTTCGTTCACACTTACTTTGTCACAATTATAATTTACATGAGTTATGTTACGGGTCTCACTACCATCCCCCCTAGACTGTCGGGCCAAAAGGGATTCGTAACAAGCAGTTTTCAGTTCTTTCCACAGATTCTCGATTGGATTCAGGTCTGGACTTTGCCTTGGCCATTCTAACACCTGGATATGTTTATTTTTGAACCATTCCATTGTAGATTTTGCTTTGTTTTGGATCATTGTCTTGTTGGAAGACAAATCTCCGTCCCTGTCTCAGGTCTTTTGCAGACTCCATCAGGTTTTCTTCCAGAATGGTCCTGTATTTGGCTCCATCCATCTTCCCATCAATTTTAACCATCTTCCCTGTCCCTGCTGAAGAAAAGCAGGCCCAAACCATGATGCTGCCACCACCATGTTTGACAGTGGGGATGGTGTGTTCAGGGTGATGAGCTGTGTTGCTTTTACGCCAAACATAACGTCTTGCATTGTTGCCAAAAAGTTCAATTTTGGTTTCATCTGACCAGAGCACCTTCTTCCACATGTTTGGGGTGTCTCCCAGGTGGCTTGTGGCAAACTTTAAACAACACTTTTTATGGATATCTTTAAGAAATGGCTTTCTTCTTGCCACTCTTCCATAAAGGCCAGATTTGTGCAATATACGACTGATTGTTGTCCTATGGACAGAGTCTCCCACCTCAGCTGTAGATCTCTGCAGTTCATCCAGAGTGATCATGGGCCTCTTGGCTGCATATCTGATCAGTCTTCTCCTTGTATGAGCTGAAAGTTTAGAGGGACGGCCAGGTCTTGGTAGATTTGCAGTGGTCTGATACTCCTTCCATTTCAATATTATCGCTTGCACAGTGCTCCTTGGGATGTTTAAAGCTTGGGAAATCTTTTTGTATCCAAATCCGGCTTTAAACTTCTTCACAACAGTATCTCGGACCTGCCTGGTGTGTTCCTTGTTCTTCATGATGCTCTCTGCGCTTTTAACGGGCCTCTGAGACTATCATAGTGCAGGTGCATTTATACGGAGACTTGATTACACACAGGTGGATTGTATTTGTCATCATTAGTCATTTAGGTCAACATTGGATCATTCAGAGATCCTCACTGAACTTCTGGAGAGAGTTTGCTGCACTGAAAATAAAGGGGCTGAATAATTTTGCACGCCCAATTTTTCAGTTTTTGATTTGTTAAAGTTTTAAATATCCAATAAATGTTGTTCCACTTCATGATTGTGTCCCACTTGTGTCCCACATTTCTCCCATTCTTCTCTGCAGATCCTTTCAAGCTCTGTCAGGTTGGATGAGGAGCGTCACTGCACCGCTATTTTCAAGTCTCTTCCGAGATGTTCAGTTTCAAGTCCGGGCTCTGGCAGGGCCACTCAAGGACATTCAGAGACTTGACCCGAAGCCACTCCTGCGTTTTGGCTGTGTGCTTAGGGTCGTTTTCCTGTTGGAAGGTGAACCTTCGCCCCAGTCTGATGACCTGAGCACTCTGGAGCAAGTTTTCATCAAGAATCTCATACATTTTTGCCTCGATCCTGACTAGTCTCCCAGTCCCTGCCGCTGAAAAACATCCCCACAGCATTATGCTGCCACCACCATGCTTCACAGTAGGGATGGTGCCAGGTTTCCTCCAGACCTGGCACCATTCCTCCAGTTGGCATTCAGGCCAAGGAGTTGGTTTCATCAGACCAGAGAATTGTGTTTCTCATGGTCTAAGAGTCTTTAGGTCTGGTCACTCTTCCATAAAGGCCTGATTGGTGGAGTGCTGCAGAGATGGTTGTGCTTCTGGAAGGTTCTCCAATCTCCACAGAGGAACTCCAGAGCTCTGTCAGAGTGACCAATGGGTTCTTGGTCACCTCCCTGACCAAGGCCCTTCTCTCCTGATTGCTCAGTTTGTCTGGGCGGCCAGCTCTCGGAATAGTCTTGATGGTTCCCAACTTCTTCCATTTAGGAATGATGGAGGCCACTGTGTTCTTGTGGATCTTCAATGCTGCAGGACACCATCCTGTCTCGTAGCTCTACGGACAATTCCTTTGACCTCATGGCTTGGTTTTTGCTCTGACATGCACTGTCAACTGTGGGACCTTATATAGACAGGTGTGTGCCTTTCCAAGTCATGTCCAATAAATTGAATTTACCACAGGCTGACTCCAAGTTGTAGAAACATCTCAAGGATGATAAATGAAAACAGGATGCACCTGAGATCAATTTTGAGTCTCATAGCAAAGAGTCTGAATACTTGTGTAAATAAACTATTTCTGTTTTCATTTTTAATACATTTGCAAAAATGTCTAAATCTGTTTTTGCGTAGTCATTATGGGCTATTGTGTGTAGATATTTCAGGATTTTTTTTATTGTATCCATTTTAGAATACGGCTGTAATGTAACAAAATGTGGAAATAGTCATGGAGTCTTCAACAAAGTACTGAGTAAAGGGTCTGAATACTTACAGTACCAGTCAAAAGTTTGGACATTTTCTACATTGTAGAATAGTAGTGAAGACATAAAAACTATGAAATATCACATTTGGAATCATGTAGTAACCAAAAAACTGTTAAACAAATCAAAATATATGAATAAATTTGAGATTCTTAAAAGTAGCCACCCTTTGCCTTGATGACAAATTTGCACACTTCATAAGTGTGGAATGCATTTCAATGAACAGGTGTCCCTTGTTAAAAGTAAATGTGTGGATTTTGTTTTCTTAATGTGTTTGAGCCAATCATCAGTTGTGTTGTGACAAGGTAGGGGTGGTACACAGAAGATAGCCCCATTTGGTAAAAGACCAAGTCCATATTATGGCAAGAACAGCTCAAATAAGCAAAGAGAAACAACAGTCCATCATTACTTTAAGATATGAAGGTCAGTCAGTCTGGAAAATTTCAGGAACTTTGAACATTTCTTCAAGTGCAGTCGCAAAAACCATCAAGCACTATGATGAAACTGGCTCTCATGAGAACCGCCACAGGAAAGGAAGACCCACAGTTACCTCTGCTGCAGAGGATAAGTTCATTAGAGTTAACTGCACCTCAGATTGCAGCTCAAATAAATGCTTCACAAAGTTCAAGTAACAGACACATTTCAACATCAACTGTTCAGAGGAGACTGCATGAACCAGGTCTTCATGGTCAAATTCCTGCAAAGAAACCACTACTAAAAGACACCAATAAGAAGAAGAGATTTTCTTGGGCCAAGAAACACGAGCAATGGACATTAGACCAGTAGAGATCTGTTCTTTGTTCTGATGAGTCCAAACTTGCGATTTTTGTGTCTTTGTGAGACGCAGAGTAGGGGAATGGATGATCTTTGCATGTGTGGTTCCCACCGTGAAGCATGGAGGAGGTGTAATGGCGTGGGGGGTGCTTTGCTGGTGACACTGTCAGTGATTTATTTAGAATTCAAGGCACACTTAACCAGCATGGCTACCACAGCATTATGCAGCGATATGCCATCCCATCTAGTTTGCGCTTAGTGGGACTCATTTGTTTTTCAACAGGACAATGACCAAGCACACCTCCAGGCTGTGTAAGGCCTATTTGACCAAAAAGGAGAGTGATGGAGGGCTGTATCAGATGACCTGGCCTCCGCAATCACCTGACCTCAACCCAATTGAGATGGTTTTGGATGAGTTGGAAGGAAAAGCAGCCAACAAGTGCTCAGTATATATGGGAGCTCCTTCAAGACTGTTGGAAAAGCATTTCAGGTGAAGCTGGTTGTAAGAATTCCAAGAGTGTGCAAAAATGTCAAGGCAAAGGGTGGCTACTTTGAAGAATCTAAAATAGAAAGAAAAACCCTTGAATGAGTAGGTGCGTCCAAACTTTTCACTGGTACTGTATTTCAAATGTGATCAAATGTTATCAATTTGCCAAAATGTCAAACTGTTTTTGCTTTGTCATTATGGGGTATTGTGTGTAGATTCATTTAATCCATTTTAGAATAAGGCTGTAATTTAACAAAATGTGGAAAAAGTCAAGGGGTCTGAATGCTTTCCGAATGCACTGTATATTATGGTGTGTATGGACAGTATATGATGAGCCTTGACTAGAAAACAGTATATACATATGAAGTGGGTAAAACAGTATGTAAACATTATTAAAGTGACCGGTGTTCAATTACTATTTACATAGGGCAGCAGTCTCTAAGGTACAGGGTAGAGTACTGGGTGTTAGCCGGCTAGTAACTGTGACTAAGGTTCAGGGCAGGGTACTTGGCGGAGGCCGGCTAGTGTTGACTATTTAACAGTCTGACGGCCTAGAGATGGAAGCTGTTTTTCAGTCTTTCAGTTGCAGTTTTGATGCACCTGTTATGTCTCCGCCTTCTAGATGGAAGTGGGGTGAAGAGGCTGTGGCTCAGGTGGCTGAAATCCTTGATGATTGTCATGGCCTTTCTGTGACACCAGATGCTGTAGATGTCTTGGAGGACAGGCAGTGTTCCCTCGGTGTTGCGTTGGACTGACCGCACTGCCGTCTGTAGAGCCCTGTGGTTGCGGACGGTGCAAATGCTGTACCAGGCGGTGGTACAGCCCGACAGGATGCTCTCAATGGTGCATCTGTAGAAGGTGAGGGTCTTAGGGGCCAAGCCAAATTACTTTAACCTTTTGAGGTTGAAGAGATGCTGTTGCGCCTCCTTCACTACACTGTCTGTGTGGATTGACCATTTCAGTTTTATTTATTTGTAGAATTTTGTAATTTAGCAGATGTTCTTATCCAGAGCGACTTACAGTAGCCAGGGGCCTGACCACCTCCTTGTAGGCTGTGTCGTCCAGCTGGTCTGCACATGCTCTGAGGATGCGGCTTGGGATACCGTCTGGGCCAGCAGCCCTGTGAGTGTTAACATGCTTACCTTACATTTCTTACTCAGGTCGGCCATGGAGAACGAGAGCTCATGGTCTTTGTGCGGAGGTGGCCCACGTCGGCAGCTCTGTGTTTTCCTCAGTGGGTGAAGTTGTTTAGCTTGTCCGAGAGCAAGGCGTCAGTGAATGCCGACAATCTATAGATGGTTTTTGGTTCTAATAGTCAGTGGGAACAACATCCTCTATGCACTGATTAACTCAGTCACAGAGTCAATGGCCGAATACCCATACTAGCGTACTAAACAGTATGTGAAAAACAAAGTTTTATAGTATGTGAAGTTTCAAAAATAGTACTCATCTAATGCACGATTGCGTTAACTTCCGCCATTCGTTTTGGTACAGCTGTTGTCATGCTGTTATCAGCTGTCAAACACGTGAGTCGGTGAAGACGAGTGAATTCTACTCGATCAAACGGCAAAATGTGTTTATGTATGTAGTACACTAGTATGTGTATTCGGACACGGCCAGTGTATATGTCAATACTATTCTCAGAAGCAGCCCGGAACATTTCAGTGTGTGTGTGATTGATCAAAACAATCTTGAAGCATAGACTCCGATTGGTCAGACCAACGTTGAACAGTCCTTACCACGGGTGTGTCCTGATTTACATTTATGCTTATGGGGGAGGAACAAAATAGAGACGTGATCTGATTTGCCGAAGGGAGGGCAGGGGAGGGCCTTGTAGCTGTCCCAGAAGGGGGAGTAGCAATGGTCAGGAGTGCTCGATGAGCGAGTACCACAGGAGATGTGTTGATAAAACTTTAGTTGAGTTTTCCTAAGATTTTCTTTAGTGAAGTCCCGAGCTACAATAAATGTGTCCTCAGGATATGCGGTTTCCAGTTTGCACCAAGTCCAGTGTAGTTCCTTGAAAGCCATTGCGATGTTGGCTTGGGGTGAACACAGCCATGACAATGACCGAAGAAAATTATCTCGGGAGGTAATGCGGTCAGCATTTGATGAGGTATTCCAAATCAGGAGAACAAAAGGACTTGAGTTCCTGTACGTTACCACAGTCACACCATGAGTAGTTAATCACAAAACATACACCTTCTACCTGTCCAAGCCATGGACAGAGAACCCTGCTGTCTGAGTGGACGGCAACAGTATATCCGGAGAACCATGTAAAACAGAGTATGTTACACAGCCCCTATGTCTTTTTGGAAGGAGATCCTGCCCTGAGCTTGTCTACTTTATTGTCCAGGGACTCAAAGTTCGCAAGTTCTTGGAAGCGGTGGATGGCATGCACGCCTCCGGAGTCTAACAGCCCACTCCTTGTTCCTCTTCCACGGGGACGGTGACATAGAGCAGCCCCGGGATTAATGGAATTGCCCCGTGAAGTTCAAACAAAGGATCCAATTCAGGGAATTCTAATTTCTGGTCGAAATGCTGGTGAGTGACCACCGATCTAATACCCCATTTGAATAACTCCCAAACTTGCTATGATAGACGCTCAAAGCATCAACCTCTCTAACCAAACCAAATCTCCATCAGACCCTACAGACACCAAAACAGACATAACAGATCTGAGCTTAACCTGCGGGATGGTAACAACCTAGGTCTTCCACCTACCACCACTATTAAACATACCACCTCCCCACTAGCATTGTACAGTGCCTTCAGAAAGTAACCATACCCTTTGACTTACTCCACATTTTGTTCTTACAGCCTGAGTTCAAAAAGTATTTCAAAAACATATTATCACACCCATCTATATCACGATACCCCATAATAACAGTGGAAACATGATTTTAGAAATGTTTGAAAATGTATTGTTCTGTATGGCTTTAGAGGCTTCTGACCTCAGAAAAAAAATTGTAGAAATCCACAAGTTTAGTTCATCCTTGGGAGCAGTTATCAAATGCCTCAAGGTACCACATTCATCTGCACAAAGAATAGTATGCAAGTATAAACACCATGGGACCACGCAGCCGTCATACCGCTCAGGAAGGAGACGCGTTCTGTCTCCTAGAGATGAACATACTTTGGTGCGAAAAGTGCAAATCAAACCCAGAACAAAAGCAAAGGACCTTGTGAAGATGCTGGAGGAAACAGGTACAAAGTATTTATATCCACAGTAAAAGTCCTATATCGACATAACCTGAAAGGCCGCTCAGCAAGGAAGAAGCCACTGCTCCAAAACTGCCATAAAAAAGCCAGACTATGGTTTGCAACTGCACATGGGAACAAATATCGTACTTTTTGGAGAAATGTCCTCTGGTCTGATGAAACAAAAATAGAACTGTTTGGCTATAATGACCATCGTTATGTTTGGAGGAAAAAAAGGGGATGCTTGCAAGCCGAAGAACACCATCCCAAACGTGAAGCACAGGTGGCAGCATCATGTTGTGGGGGTGCTTTGCTGCAGGAGGGACTGGTGCACTTCACAAAATAGATGGTATCATGAGGAAGTAAAATTATGTGGATATATTGAAGCAACATCTCAAGACATTAGTCAGGAAGTTAAAGCTTGGTCGCAAATGGGTCTTCCAAATGGACAATGACCCCAAGCATACTTCCAAAGTTGTCAAAATGGCTTAAGGACAACAAAGTCAAGGTATTGGAGTGGCCATCACAAAGCCCTGACCTCAACCACATAGACAATTTGTTGGCAGAACTGAAAAAGCGTGTGCGAGCAAGGAGGCCTTACAAACCTTTACAAACCTTTACTCCGTTACACCAGCTCTGTCAGGAGGAAAGGGCCAAAATTTACCCAACATATTGTTGGAAGGCTACCCGAAACATTTGACCCAAGTAAAACAATTTAAAGGCAATGCTACCAAATACTAATTGAGTGTATGTAAACTTCTGACCCACTGGGAATGTGATGAAATAAATAAAAGCTGAAATAAATAATTGTCTCTACTATTATTCTGACATTTCACATTCTTAAAATAAAGTGGTGATTCTAACTGACCTAAGACAGGGACATTTTACAAGGATTAAATGTCAGGAATTGTGAAACTGAGTTTAAATATACAGTGGGGCAAAAAAGTATTGTCAGCCACCAATTGTGCAAGTTCTCCCACTTAAAAAGATGATAGAGGCCTGTAATTTTCATCATAGGTACACTTCAACTATGACAGACAAAATGAGGGGGGAAAATCCACTATGGCCAAGACCAAAGAGCTGTCAAAGGACACCAGAAACAAAATTGTAGACCAGCACCAGGCTGGGAAGACTGAATCTGCAATAGGTAAGCAGCTTGGTTTGAAATAATCAACTGTGGGAGCAATTATTAGGAAATGGAAGACATACAAGACCACTGATAATCTCCCTCGATCTGGGGCTCCACGCAAGATCTCACCCCGTGGGATCAAAATGATCACAAGAACGGTGAGCAAAAATCCCAGAACCACACTGGGGGACCTAGTAAATAACCTGCAGAGAACTGGGACCAAAGTAACAAAGCCTACCATCAGTAACACATTGCGCCGCCAGGGACTCAAATCCTGCAGTGCCAGATGTGTCCCCCTGCTTAAGCCAGTACATGTCCAGGCCTGTCTGAAGTTTGCTAGAGAAGAAGATTGGGAGAATGTCATATGGTCAGATGAAACCAAAATATAACTTTTTGGTAAAAACTCAACTCGTCGTGTTTGGAGGACAAAGAATGCTGAGTTGCATCCAAAAAACACCATACCTACTGTGAAGCATGGGGGTGGAAACATCATGCTTTGGGGCTGTTTTTCTGCAAAGGGACCAGGACGATTGATCCGTGTAAAGGAAAGAATAAATGGGGCCATGTATCGTGAGATTTTGAGTGAAAACCTCCTTCCATCAGCAAGGGCATTGAAGATGAAACGTGGCTGGGTCTTTCAGCATGACAATGATCCCAAACACACCGCCCGGGCAACGAAGGAGTGGCTTCGTAAGAAGCATTTCAAGGTCCTGGAGTTGCCTAGCCAGTCTCCAGATCTCAACCCCATAGAAAATATTTGGATGGTGTTGAAAGTCCGTGTTGCCCAGCAACAGCCCCAAAACATCACTGCTCTAGAGGAGATCTGCATGGAGGAATGGGCCAAAATACCAGCAACAGTGTGGGAAAACCTTGTGAAGACTTACAGAAAACGTTTGACCTCTGTCATTGCCAACAAAGGGTATATAACAAAGTATTCACTTTTGTTATTGACCAAATACTTATTTTCCACCATAATTTGCAAATAAATTCATTAAAAATCGAACGATGTGATTTTCTGGATTTTTTTTCCTAATTTTGTCTGTCCATAGTTGAAGTGTACCTATGATGAAAATGACAGGCCTCTCTCATCTTTTTAAGTGGGAGAACTTGCACAATTGGTGGCTGACTAAATACTTTTTTGCCCTACTGTATTTGGCTAAGGTGTATGTAAACTTCCGACTTCAACTGTAGGTTAGTATTATGGAGTAACTACAATGTTGTTGATCCATCTTCAGTTTTCTCCCATCACAGCCATTACACTCTAACTGTTTTAAAGTCACCATTGGCCTCATGGTGAAATCTCTGAGCGGTTTTCTTCCTCTCGGAAACTGAGTTAGGAAGGTCCCTTTGTAGTGACTGGGTGATACACCATCGAAAGTGTAAAAAAGTGTATTGATACGCCATCAAAAGTGTAATTAATAACTTCACCATGCTCAAAGGGATTTTCACTGTATGCTTTTTATTTTTACCCATCTACCAATAGGTGCCCTTTGCGAGGCATTGGAAAACCTCCCTGGTCTTTGTAGTTGAATCTGTGTTTGAAATTCACTGCTCGACTGAGGGACCTTATGTCTGGGTACATTCAAAAAAGAATGTTAAGAACTGTTATTGTCCATACAACTTATTATGTGACTTGTTAAGCAACTATTTACTCCTAAACTTATTTAAGCTTGCCATAGCAAAGGGGTTGAATTCTTATTGACTCAAGACATTTCAGCTTTTCATTTTTCATTAATTAGTAAAAATGTCTAAACATAATTCCGCTTTGACATTATGGGGTATTTTGTGTAGGCCAGTGACACATCTCAATCTATTTTAAATTCAGACTGTAACTCAACAAAATGTGGAAAAAGTTGAGGGGTGTGAATACTTTCTGTAGGCTCTGTATGGACAGTAATACATGCTTACATAGCTTCTTCCCCCCCACCCATCTTCAGGTTTTGCTGACATCTCCAGTGGTACAGC